>NW_027094750.1:0-58068 GCF_029207755.1 Chamaea fasciata
CTTTGTGCCCAACTTTCTCTGCCGGGCACCAGGCCTTGGCCACCTACAATCCCGAACGGAACAGGAGTTCTTCCAGATGCAAGCTGCCACAAACTGGAAACGTGGCTTCACTTGGAGGACCAAAGGCCTCCTACAGACTGACATCAGGCACCTGGGCAGCTGACTTTACTTACCCCTGGAAACAGGCCATCCTTTGTGCCCAACTCCTTCTGCCGTGCACCAGGCCTTGGCCACCTACAATCCCGAACGGAACAGCATTTCTTCCAGATGCAAGCTGCCACAAGCTGGAAGCATGGCTTCGCATGGAGGACCAAAGGCCTCCTACAAACTGACATCATGCACCTGGGCAGCTGACTTTACTTTCCTCATGAAACAGGCCATCATTTGTGCCCAACTCCCTCTGCCGGACACCTGACCTCGGCCACCTACAATCCCGAACGGAACCGGAGTTCTTCCAGATGCAAGCTGCCACAAGCAGGAAACGTGGCTTCACTTGGAGGGCCAAAGGCCGCCTACAAACTGACATCAGGCACCTGGGCAGCTGACTTTACTTACCCCTGGAAACAGCCCATCCCTTGTGCCCAACTCCCTCTGCCGGGCACCTGGCCTCGGCCACCTACAATCCCGAACGGAACAGGATTTCTTCCAGATGCAAGCTGCCACAAGCTGAAAGACTGGTTTCCCATGGAGGACCAAAGGCCTCCTACAAACTGACATCAGGCACCTGGGCAGCTGACTTTACTTACCCCTGGATACAGGCCATCCTTTGTGCCCAACTCCCTCTGCCGGGCACCAGGCCTCGGCCACCTGCAATCCCGAACAGATCAGGATTACTTCCCGATGCAAGCTGCCACAAAGTGGAAAACAAGCTTCCCTTGGAGGGCCAAAGGCCTCCTACAAACTGACATCAGGCACCTGGGAAGCTGACTTTACTTACCCCTGGAAACCGGCCATCCTTTGTGCCCAACTCCCTCATCCGGGCACCCAGTTCCGGCCACCTACAATCCCGAACGGAACAGGATTTCTTCCAGATGCAAGCTGCCACAAGCAGGAAGCCTGGCTTCCCATGGAGGGCCAAAGGCCTTCTACAAACTGACATCAGGCACGTGGGCAGCTGACTTTACTTATCCCTCTAAACAGCCCATCCTTTGTGCCCAACTCCCTCTGTCGGGCACCTGGCCTCGGCCACCTACAATCCCGAACGGAACCGGAGTTCTTCCAGATGCAAGCTGCCACAAGCAGGAAGCCTGGCTTCCCATGGAGGGCCAAAGGCCTCCTAAAAACTGACATCAGGCACCTGGGCAGCTGACTTTACTTACCCCTGGAATCAGGCCATCCTTTGTGCCCAACTCCCTCAGCTGGGCACCCAGCTCCGGCCACCTACAATCCCGAACGGAACAGGATTTCTTCCAGATGCAAGCTGCCTTAAACAGGAAGACGAGCTTCCCTTGGAGGGCCAAAGGCCTCCTACAAACTGACATCAGGCACCTGGGCAGCTGACTTTACTTATCCCTGGAAAAAGGACATCCTTTGTGCCCAACTCCCTCTGCCGGGCACCTGGCCTCGGCCACCTACAATCCCGAACGGAACCGGAGTTCTTCCAGATGCAAGCTGCCACAAGCTGGAAACGTGGCTTCACTTGGAGGGCCAAAGGCCTCTTACAAACTGACATCAGGCACGTGGGCAGCTGACTTTACTTACCCCTGGAAACAGGCCATCCTTTGTGCCCAACTCCCTCTGCCGGGCACCTGGCCTCGGCCACCTACAATCCCGAACGGAACAGCATTTCTTCCAGATGCAAGCTGCCACAAGCTGGAAGACTGGTTTCCCGTGGAGGACCAAAGGCCTCCTACAAACTGACATCAGGCACCTGGGCAGCTGACTTTACTTACCCCTGGAAACAGCCCATCCTTTGTGCCCAACTCCCTCAGCTGGGCACCCAGCTCCGGCCACCTACAATCCCGAACGGAACAGGATTTCTTCCAGATGCAAGCTGCCTTGAACATAAAGACTAGCTTTCCTTGGAGGGCCAAAGGCCTCCTACAAACTGACATCAGGCACGTGGGCAGCTGACTTTACTTATCGCTCTAAACAGGACATCGTTTGTGCCCAACTCCCTCTGCCGTGCACCTGGCCTCGGCCACCTACAATCCCGAACGGAACAGCATTTCTTCCAGATGCAAGCTGCCACAAGCTGGAAGACTAGCTTCCCTTGGAGGGCCAAAGGCCTCCTACAAACTGACATCAGGCACCTGGGCAGCTGACTTTACTTACCCCTGGAAACAGGACATCCTTTGTGCAAAACTCCCTCTGCCGGGCACCTGGCCTCGGCCACCTACAATCCCGAACGGAACAGGATTTCTTACAGATGCAAGCTGCCACAAACTGGAAGACTAGCTTCCCTTGGAGGGCAAATGTCCTCCTACAAACTGACATCAGGAACCTGGGCAGCTGACTTTACTTACCCCTGGAAACAGGCCATCCTTTGTGCCCAACTTTCTCTGCCGGGCACCAGGCCTTGGCCACCTACAATCCCGAACGGAACAGGAGTTCTTCCAGATGCAAGCTGCCACAAACTGGAAACGTGGCTTCACTTGGAGGACCAAAGGCCTCCTACAGACTGACATCAGGCACCTGGGCAGCTGACTTTACTTACCCCTGGAAACAGGCCATCCTTTGTGCCCAACTCCTTCTGCCGTGCACCAGGCCTTGGCCACCTACAATCCCGAACGGAACAGCATTTCTTCCAGATGCAAGCTGCCACAAGCTGGAAGCATGGCTTCGCATGGAGGACCAAAGGCCTCCTACAAACTGACATCATGCACCTGGGCAGCTGACTTTACTTTCCTCATGAAACAGGCCATCATTTGTGCCCAACTCCCTCTGCCGGGCACCTGACCTCGGCCACCTACAATCCCGAACGGAACCGGAGTTCTTCCAGATGCAAGCTGCCACAAGCAGGAAACGTGGCTTCACTTGGAGGGCCAAAGGCCGCCTACAAACTGACATCAGGCACCTGGGCAGCTGACTTTACTTACCCCTGGAAACAGCCCATCCCTTGTGCCCAACTCCCTCTGCCGGGCACCTGGCCTCGGCCACCTACAATCCCGAACGGAACAGGATTTCTTCCAGATGCAAGCTGCCACAAGCTGAAAGACTGGTTTCCCATGGAGGACCAAAGGCCTCCTACAAACTGACATCAGGCACCTGGGCAGCTGACTTTACTTACCCCTGGATACAGGCCATCCTTTGTGCCCAACTCCCTCTGCCGGGCACCAGGCCTCGGCCACCTGCAATCCCGAACAGATCAGGATTACTTCCCGATGCAAGCTGCCACAAAGTGGAAAACAAGCTTCCCTTGGAGGGCCAAAGGCCTCCTACAAACTGACATCAGGCACCTGGGAAGCTGACTTTACTTACCCCTGGAAACCGGCCATCCTTTGTGCCCAACTCCCTCATCCGGGCACCCAGCTCCGGCCACCTACAATCCCGAACGGAACAGGATTTCTTCCAGATGCAAGCTGCCACAAGCAGGAAGCCTGGCTTCCCATGGAGGGCCAAAGGCCTTCTACAAACTGACATCAGGCACGTGGGCAGCTGACTTTACTTATCCCTCTAAACAGCCCATCCTTTGTGCCCAACTCCCTCTGTCGGGCACCTGGCCTCGGCCACCTACAATCCCGAACGGAACCGGAGTTCTTCCAGATGCAAGCTGCCACAAGCAGGAAGCCTGGCTTCCCATGGAGGGCCAAAGGCCTCCTAAAAACTGACATCAGGCACCTGGGCAGCTGACTTTACTTACCCCTGGAATCAGGCCATCCTTTGTGCCCAACTCCCTCAGCTGGGCACCCAGCTCCGGCCACCTACAATCCCGAACGGAACAGGATTTCTTCCAGATGCAAGCTGCCTTAAACAGGAAGACGAGCTTCCCTTGGAGGGCCAAAGGCCTCCTACAAACTGACATCAGGCACCTGGGCAGCTGACTTTACTTATCCCTGGAAAAAGGACATCCTTTGTGCCCAACTCCCTCTGCCGGGCACCTGGCCTCGGCCACCTACAATCCCGAACGGAACCGGAGTTCTTCCAGATGCAAGCTGCCACAAGCTGGAAACGTGGCTTCACTTGGAGGGCCAAAGGCCTCTTACAAACTGACATCAGGCACGTGGGCAGCTGACTTTACTTACCCCTGGAAACAGGCCATCCTTTGTGCCCAACTCCCTCTGCCGGGCACCTGGCCTCGGCCACCTACAATCCCGAACGGAACAGCATTTCTTCCAGATGCAAGCTGCCACAAGCTGGAAGACTGGTTTCCCGTGGAGGACCAAAGGCCTCCTACAAACTGACATCAGGCACCTGGGCAGCTGACTTTACTTACCCCTGGAAACAGCCCATCCTTTGTGCCCAACTCCCTCAGCTGGGCACCCAGCTCCGGCCACCTACAATCCCGAACGGAACAGGATTTCTTCCAGATGCAAGCTGCCTTGAACATAAAGACTAGCTTTCCTTGGAGGGCCAAAGGCCTCCTACAAACTGACATCAGGCACGTGGGCAGCTGACTTTACTTATCGCTCTAAACAGGACATCGTTTGTGCCCAACTCCCTCTGCCGTGCACCTGGCCTCGGCCACCTACAATCCCGAACGGAACAGCATTTCTTCCAGATGCAAGCTGCCACAAGCTGGAAGACTAGCTTCCCTTGGAGGGCCAAAGGCCTCCTACAAACTGACATCAGGCACCTGGGCAGCTGACTTTACTTACCCCTGGAAAGAGTCCATCCTTTGTGCCCAACTCCCTCTGCCGGGCACCAGGCCTTGGCCACCTACAATCCTGAACGGAACAGGATTTCTTCCAGATGCAAGCTGCCACAAGCAGGAAGCCTGGCTTCCTATGGAGGGCCAAAGGGCTCCTACAAACTGACATCAGGCACCTGGGCAGCTGACTTTACTTACCCCTGGAAACAGGCCATTCTTTGTGCCCAACTCCCTCTGGCGGGCATTTGGCCTCGGCCACCTACAATCCCGAACGGAACCGGAGTTCTTCCAGATGCAAGCTGCCACAAGCTGGAAACGTGGCTTCTCTTGGAGGGCCAAAGGCCGCCTACAAACTGACATCAGGCACCTGGGCAGCTGACTTTACTTACCCCTGGAAACAGGCCATCCTTTGTGCCCAACTCCCTCTGCCGGGCACCTGGCCTCTGCCACCTACAATCTCGAACGGAACAGGATTTCTTCCAGATGCAAGCTGCCACAAGCTGAAAGACTGGTTTCCCATGGAGGACCAAAGGCCTCCTACAAACTGACATCAGGCACCTGGGCAGCTGACTTTACTTACCCCTGGATACAGGCCATCCTTTGTGCCCAACTCCCTCTGCCGGGCACCAGGCCTCGGCCACCTGCAATACCGAACAGATCAGGATTACTTCCCGATGCAAGCTGCCACAAGCTGGAAGCCTGGCTTTCCATGGAGGAACAATAGCCACCTGCAAACTGACATCAGGCACCTGGGCAGCTGACTTTACTTACCCCTGGAAACAGCCCATCCTTTGTGACCAATTCCCTCATCCGGGCACCCAGCTCTGGCCACCTACAATCCCGAACGGAACAGGATTTCTTCCAGATGCAAGCTGCCACAAGCAGGAAGCCTGGCTTCCTATGCAGGGCCAAAGGCCTCCTACAAACTGACATCAGGCACCTGGGCAGCTGACTTTACTTACCCCTGGAAACAGGCCATCCTTTGTGTCCAACTCCCTCAGCCGGGCACCCACCTCCGGACTCCTACAATCCCGAACAAAACAGGATTTCTTCCAGATGCAAGCTGCCACAAGCAGGAAGCCTGGCTTCCCATGGAGGGCCAAAGGCCTCCTAGAAACTGACATCAGGCACCTGGGCAGCTGACTTTACTTACCCCAGGAAACAGGCCATCCTTTGTGCCCAACTCCCTCAGCCCGGCAACTGGCCTCGGCCACCTACAATCCAGAACGGAACAGGATTTGCTCCAGATGCAAGCTGCCACAAACTGGAAGCCTGGCTTCCCATGGAGGGCCAAAGGCCTCCTACAAACTAACATCAGGCACATGAGCAGCTGACTTTACTTACCCCAGAAAACAGGCCATCATTTGTGCCCAACTCCCACTGCCGGGCACCAGGCCTTGGCCACCTACAATCCCGAACGGAACAGGATTTCTTCCAGATGCAAGCTGCCTCAAGCAGGAAACCTGGCTTCCCATGGAGGGCCAAAGGCCTCCTACAAACTGACATCAGGCACCTGGGCAGCTGACTTTACTTACCCCTGGAAACAGGCCATCGTTTGTGTCCAACTCCCTCAGCCGGGCACCCAGCTCTGGACTCCTACAATCCCGAACGGAACAGGATTTCTTCCAGATGCAAGCTGCCACAAGCAGGAAGCCTGGCTTCCCATGGAGGGCCAAAGGCCTCCTACAAACTGACATCAGGCACGTGGGCAGCTGACTTTACTTATCGCTCTAAACAGGACATCGTTTGTGCCCAACTCCCTCTGCCGGGCACCTGGCCTCGGCCACCTACAATCCCGAACGGAACAGCATTTCTTTCAGATGCAAGCTGCCAGAAGCTGGAAGACTAGCTTCCCGTGGAGGGCCTAAGGCCTCCTACAAACTGACATCAGGCACCTGTGCAGCTGACTTTACTTACCCCTGGAATCAGGCCATCCTTTGTGCCCAACTCCCTCAGCTGGGCACCCAGCTCCGGACTCCTACAATCCCGAACAAAACAGGATTTCTTCCAGATGCAAGCTGCCACAAGCAGGAAACCTGGCTTCCCATGGAGGGCCAAAGGCCTCCTACAAACTGACATCAGGCACCTGGGCAGCTGACTTTACTTACCCCTGGAAACAGGACATCCTTTGTGCAAAACTCCCTCTGCCGGGCACCTGGCCTCGGCCACCTACAATCCCGAACGGAACAGGATTTCTTACAGATGCAAGCTGCCACAAACTGGAAGACTAGCTTCCCTTGGAGGGCAAATGTCCTCCTACAAACTGACATCAGGAACCTGGGCAGCTGACTTTACTTACCCCTGGAAACAGTCCATCCTTTGTGCCCAACTTCCTCTGCCGGGCACCAGGCCTTGGCCACCTACAATCCCGAACGGAACAGGAGTTCTTCCAGATGCAAGCTGCCACAAGCTGGAAACGTGGCTTCACTTGGAGGACCAAAGGCCTCCTACAAACTGACATCATGCACCTGGGCAGCTGACTTTACTTTCCTCATGAAACAGGCCATCATTTGTGCCCAAATCCCTCTGCCGGGCACCTGACCTCGGCCACCTACAATCCCGAACGGAACCGGAGTTCTTCCAGATGCAAGCTGCCACAAGCAGGAAACGTGGCTTCACTTGGAGGGCCAAAGGCCGCCTACAAACTGACATCAGGCACCTGGGCAGCTGACTTTACTTACCCCTGGAAACAGCCCATCCCTTGTGCCCAACTCCCTCTGCCGGGCACCTGGCCTCGGCCACCTACAATCCCGAACGGAACAGGATTTCTTCCAGATGCAAGCTGCCACAAGCTGAAAGACTGGTTTCCCATGGAGGACCAAAGGCCTCCTACAAACTGACATCAGGCACCTGGGCAGCTGACTTTACTTACCCCCGGATACAGGCCATCCTTTGTGCCCAACTCCCTCTGCCGGGCACCAGGCCTCGGCCACCTGCAATCCCGAACAGATCAGGACTACTTCCCGATGCAAGCTGCCACAAAGTGGAAAACAAGCTTCCCTTGGAGGGCCAAATGCCTCCTACAAACTGACATCAGGCACCTGGGAAGCTGACTTTACTTACCCCTGGAAACAGGCCATCCTTTGTGCCCAACTCCCTCATCCGGGCACCCAGCTCCGGCCACCTACAATCCCGAACGGAACAGGATTTCTTCCAGATGCAAGCTGCCACAAGCAGGAAGCCTGGCTTCCCATGGAGGGCCAAAGGCCTTCTACAAACTGACATCAGGCACGTGGGCAGCTGACTTTACTTATCCCTCTAAACAGGACATCGTTTGTGCCCAACTCCCTCTGCCGGGCACCTGGCCTCGGCCACCTACAATCCCGAACGGAACCGGAGTTCTTCCAGATGCAAGCTGCCACAAGCAGGAAGCCTGGCTTTCCATGTAGGAACAATAGCCACCGGCAAACTGACATCAGGCACCTGGGCAGCTGACTTTACTTACCCCTGGAAACAGCCCATCCTTTGTGTCCAACACCCTCATCCGGGCACCGAGCTCCGGCCACCTACAATCCCGAACTGAACAGGATGTCTTCCAGATGCAAGCTGCCACAAGCAGGAAGCCTGGCTTCCCATGGAGGGCCAAAGGCCTCCTAAAAACTGACATCAGGCACCTGGGCAGCTGACTTTACTTACCCCTGGAATCAGGCCATCCTTTGTGCCCAACTCCCTCAGCTGGGCACCCAGCTCCAGCCACCTACAATCCCGAACGGAACAGGATTTCTTCCAGATGCAAGCTGCCTTAAACAGGAAGACGAGCTTCCCTTGGAGGGCCAAAGGCCTCCTACAAACTGACATCAGGCACCTGGGCAGCTGACTTTACTTATCCCTGGAAAAAGGACATCCTTTGTGCCCAACTCCCTCTGCCGGGCACCTGGCCTCGGCCACCTACAATCCCGAACGGAACCGGAGTTCTTCCAGATGCAAGCTGCCACAAGCTGGAAACGTGGCTTCACTTGGAGGGCCAAAGGCCTCTTACAAACTGACATCAGGCACGTGGGCAGCTGACTTTACTTACCCCTGGAAACAGGCCATCCTTTGTGCCCAACTCCCTCTGCTGGGCACCTGGCCTCGGCCACCTACAATCCCGAACGGAACAGGATTTCTTCCAGATGCAAGCTGCCACAAGCTGGAAGACTGGTTTCCCGTGGAGGACCAAAGGCCTCCTACAAACTGACATCAGGCACCTGGGCAGCTGACTTTACTTACCCCTGGAAACAGGCCATCCTTTGTGTCCAACTCCCTCAGCCGGGCACCCACCTCCGGACTCCTACAATCCCGAACAAAACAGGATTTCTTCCAGATGCAAGCTGCCACAAGCAGGAAGCCTGGCTTCCCATGGAGGGCCAAAGGCCTCCTAGAAACTGACATCAGGCACCTGGGCAGCTGACTTTACTTACCCCAGGAAACAGGCCATCCTTTGTGCCCAACTCCCTCAGCCCGGCAACTGGCCTCGGCCACCTACAATCCAGAACGGAACAGGATTTGTTCCAGATGCAAGCTGCCACAAACTGGAAGCCTGGCTTCCCATGGAGGGCCAAAGGCCTCCTACAAACTAACATCAGGCACCTGAGCAGCTGACTTTACTTACCCCAGGAAACAGGCCATCATTTGTGCCCAACTCCCACTGCCGGGCACCAGGCCTTGGCCACCTACAATCCCGAACGGAACAGGATTTCTTCCAGATGCAAGCTGCCACAAGCAGGAAACCTGGCTTCCCATGGAGAGCCAAAGGCCTCCTACAAACTGACATCAGGCACCTGGGCAGCTGACTTTACTTACCCCTGGAAACAGGCCATCCTTTGTGTCCAACTCCCTCAGCCGGGCACCCAGCTCTGGACTCCTACAATCCCGAACGGAACAGGATTTCTTCCAGATGCAAGCTGCCACAAGCAGGAAGCCTGGCTTCCCATGGAGGGCCAAAGGCCTCCTACAAACTGACATCAGGCACGTGGGCAACTGACTTTTCTTACCCGTGGAAACAGGCCATCCTTTGTGCCCAACTCCCTCTGCCGGGCACCAGGCCTTGGCCACCTACAATCCCGAACGGAACAGGATTTCTTCCAGATGCAAGCTGCCACAAGCAGGAAGCCTGGCTTCACTTGGAGGGCCAAAGGCCTCCTACAAACTGACATCAGGCACCTGGGCAGCTGACTTATCCCTGGAAACAGGCCATCCTTTGTGCCCAACTCCCCCTGCCGGGCATTTGGCCTCGGCCACCTACAATCCCGAACGGAACCGGAGTTCTTCCAGATGCAAGCTGCCACAAGCTGGAAACGTGGCTTCACTTGGAGGGCCAAAGGCCGCCTACAAACTGACATCAGGCACCTGGGCAGCTAACTTTACTTACCCCTGGAAACAGCCCATCATTTGTGCCCAACTCCCTCTGCCGGGCATCTGGCCTCGGCCACCTACAATCCCGAACGGAACAGGATTTCTTCCAGATGCAAGCTGCCACAAGCTGAAAGACTGGTTTCCCATGGAGGACCAAAGGCCTCCTACAAACTGACATCAGGCACCTGGGCAGCTGACTTTACTTACCCCTGGATACAGGCCATCCTTTGTGCCCAACTCCCTCTGCCGGGCACCAGGCCTCGGCCACCTGCAATCCCGAACAGATCAGGATTACTTCCCGATGCAAGCTGCCACAAGCTGGAAGCCTGGCTTTCCATGGAGGACCAATAGCCACCTGCAAACTGACATCAGGCACCTGGGCAGCTGACTTTACTTACCCCTGGAAACAGCCCATCCTTTGTGTCCAACTCCCTCATCCGGGCACCCAGCTCCGGCCACCTACAATCCCAAACGGAACAGGATTTCTTCCAGATGCAAGCTGCCACAAGCAGGAAACCTGGCTTCCCATGGAGGGCCAAAGGCCTCCTACAAACTGACATCAAACACCTGGGCAGCTGACTTTACTTACCCCTGGAAACAGCCCAACCTTTGTGTCCAACTCCCTCAGCCGGGTACCCAGCTCTGGACTCCGACAATCCCGAACGGAACAGGATTTCTTCCAGATGCAAGCTGCCACAAGCAGGAAGCCTGGCTTCCCATGGAGGGCCAAAGGCCTCCTACAAACTGACATCAGGCACGTGGGCAGCTGACTTTACTTATCGCTCTAAACAGGACATCGTTTGTGCCCAACTCCCTCTGCCGGGCACATGGCCTCGGCCACCTACAATCCCGAACGGAACAGCATTTCTTTCAGATGCAAGCTGCCAGAAGCTGGAAGACTAGCTTCCCGTGGAGGGCCTAAGGCCTCCTACAAACTGACATCAGGCACCTGTGCAGCTGACTTTACTTACCCCTGGAATCAGGCCATCCTTTGTGCCCAACTCCCTCAGCTGGGCACCCAGCTCCCGCCACCTACAATCCCGAACGGAACAGGATTTCTTCCAGATGCAAGCTGCCTTGAACAGGAAGACTAGCTTCCCTTGGAGGGCCAAAGGCCTCCTACAAACTGACATCAGGCACCTGGGCAGCTGACTTTACTTACCCCTGGAAAGAGTCCATCCTTTGTGCACAACTCCCTCTGCCGGGCACCAGGCCTTGGCCACCTACAATCCCGAACGGAACAGGATTTCTTCCAGATGCAAGCTGCCACAAGCAGGAAGCCTGGCTTCCTATGGAGGGCCAAAGGCCTCCTACAAACTGAAATCAGGCATTTGGGCAGCTCACTTTACTTTCCTCATGAAACAGGCCATCATTTGTGCCCAACTCCCTCTGCTGGGCACCTGGCCTCGGCCACCTACAATCCCGAACAGAACAGGATTTCTTCCAGATGCAAGCTGCCACAAGCAGGAAGCCTGGCTTCCCATGGAGGGCCAAAGGCCTCCTACAAACTGACATCAGGCACCTGGGGAGCTGACTTTACTTACCCCTGGAAACAGGCCAACATTTGTGCCCAACTCCCTCTGCCGGGCACCAGGCCTTGGCCACCTACAATCCCGAACGAAACAGGATTTCTTCCAGATGCAAGCTGCCACAAGCAGGAAATCTGGCTTCCCATGGAGGGCCAAAAGCCTCCTACAAACTGACATCAGGCACCTGGGCAGCTGACTTTACTTACCCCTAGAAACAGCCCATCATTTGTGTCCAACTCCCTCAGCCGGGAACCCAGCTCCGGACTCCTACAATCCCGAACAAAACAGGATTTCTTCCAGATGCAAGCTGCCACAAGCAGGAAACCTAACTTCCCATGGAGGGCCAAAGGCCTCCTACAAACTGACATCAGGCACCTGGGCAGCTGACTTTACTTACCCCTGGAAACAGGACATCCTTTGTGCAAAACTCCCTCTGCCGGGCACCTGGCCTCGGCCACCTACAATCCCGAACGGAACAGGATTTCTTACAGATGCAAGCTGCCACAAACTGGAAGACTAGCTTCCCTTGGAGGGCAAATGTCCTCCTACAAACTGACATCAGGAACCTGGGCAGCTGACTTTACTTACCCCTGGAAACAGGCCATCCTTTGTGCCCAACTTTCTCTGCCGGGCACCAGGCCTTGGCCACCTACAATCCCGAACGGAACAGGAGTTCTTCCAGATGCAAGCTGCCACAAACTGGAAACGTGGCTTCACTTGGAGGACCAAAGGCCTCCTACAGACTGACATCAGGCACCTGGGCAGCTGACTTTATTTACCCCTGGAAACAGGCCATCCTTTGTGCCCAACTCCTTCTGCCGTGCACCAGGCCTTGGCCACCTACAATCCCGAACGGAACAGCATTTCTTCCAGATGCAAGCTGCCACAAGCTGGAAGCATGGCTTCGCATGGAGGACCAAAGGCCTCCTACAAACTGACATCATGCACCTGGGCAGCTGACTTTACTTTCCTCATGAAACAGGCCATCATTTGTGCCCAACTCCCTCTGCCGGGCACCTGACCTCGGCCACCTACAATCCCGAACGGAACCGGAGTTCTTCCAGATGCAAGCTGCCACAAGCAGGAAACGTGGCTTCACTTGGAGGGCCAAAGGCCGCCTACAAACTGACATCAGGCACCTGGGCAGCTGACTTTACTTACCCCTGGAAACAGCCCATCCCTTGTGCCCAACTCCCTCTGCCGGGCACCTGGCCTCGGCCACCTACAATCCCGAACGGAACAGGATTTCTTCCAGATGCAAGCTGCCACAAGCTGAAAGACTGGTTTCCCATGGAGGACCAAAGGCCTCCTACAAACTGACATCAGGCACCTGGGCAGCTGACTTTACTTACCCCTGGATACAGGCCATCCTTTGTGCCCAACTCCCTCTGCCGGGCACCAGGCCTCGGCCACCTGCAATCCCGAACAGATCAGGATTACTTCCCGATGCAAGCTGCCACAAAGTGGAAAACAAGCTTCCCTTGGAGGGCCAAAGGCCTCCTACAAACTGACATCAGGCACCTGGGAAGCTGACTTTACTTACCCCTGGAAACCGGCCATCCTTTGTGCCCAACTCCCTCATCCGGGCACCCAGTTCCGGCCACCTACAATCCCGAACGGAACAGGATTTCTTCCAGATGCAAGCTGCCACAAGCAGGAAGCCTGGCTTCCCATGGAGGGCCAAAGGCCTTCTACAAACTGACATCAGGCACGTGGGCAGCTGACTTTACTTATCCCTCTAAACAGCCCATCCTTTGTGCCCAACTCCCTCTGTCGGGCACCTGGCCTCGGCCACCTACAATCCCGAACGGAACCGGAGTTCTTCCAGATGCAAGCTGCCACAAGCAGGAAGCCTGGCTTCCCATGGAGGGCCAAAGGCCTCCTAAAAACTGACATCAGGCACCTGGGCAGCTGACTTTACTTACCCCTGGAATCAGGCCATCCTTTGTGCCCAACTCCCTCAGCTGGGCACCCAGCTCCGGCCACCTACAATCCCGAACGGAACAGGATTTCTTCCAGATGCAAGCTGCCTTAAACAGGAAGACGAGCTTCCCTTGGAGGGCCAAAGGCCTCCTACAAACTGACATCAGGCACCTGGGCAGCTGACTTTACTTATCCCTGGAAAAAGGACATCCTTTGTGCCCAACTCCCTCTGCCGGGCACCTGGCCTCGGCCACCTACAATCCCGAACGGAACCGGAGTTCTTCCAGATGCAAGCTGCCACAAGCTGGAAACGTGGCTTCACTTGGAGGGCCAAAGGCCTCTTACAAACTGACATCAGGCACGTGGGCAGCTGACTTTACTTACCCCTGGAAACAGGCCATCCTTTGTGCCCAACTCCCTCTGCCGGGCACCTGGCCTCGGCCACCTACAATCCCGAACGGAACAGCATTTCTTCCAGATGCAAGCTGCCACAAGCTGGAAGACAGGTTTCCCGTGGAGGACCAAAGGCCTCCTACAAACTGACATCAGGCACCTGGGCAGCTGACTTTACTTACCCCTGGAAACAGCCCATCCTTTGTGCCCAACTCCCTCAGCTGGGCACCCAGCTCCGGCCACCTACAATCCCGAACGGAACAGGATTTCTTCCAGATGCAAGCTGCCTTGAACATAAAGACTAGCTTTCCTTGGAGGGCCAAAGGCCTCCTACAAACTGACATCAGGCACGTGGGCAGCTGACTTTACTTATCGCTCTAAACAGGACATCGTTTGTGCCCAACTCCCTCTGCCGTGCACCTGGCCTCGGCCACCTACAATCCCGAACGGAACAGCATTTCTTCCAGATGCAAGCTGCCACAAGCTGGAAGACTAGCTTCCCTTGGAGGGCCAAAGGCCTCCTACAAACTGACATCAGGCACCTGGGCAGCTGACTTTACTTACCCCTGGAAACAGGACATCCTTTGTGCAAAACTCCCTCTGCCGGGCACCTGGCCTCGGCCACCTACAATCCCGAACGGAACAGGATTTCTTACAGATGCAAGCTGCCACAAACTGGAAGACTAGCTTCCCTTGGAGGGCAAATGTCCTCCTACAAACTGACATCAGGAACCTGGGCAGCTGACTTTACTTACCCCTGGAAACAGGCCATCCTTTGTGCCCAACTTTCTCTGCCGGGCACCAGGCCTTGGCCACCTACAATCCCGAACGGAACAGGAGTTCTTCCAGATGCAAGCTGCCACAAACTGGAAACGTGGCTTCACTTGGAGGACCAAAGGCCTCCTACAGACTGACATCAGGCACCTGGGCAGCTGACTTTACTTACCCCTGGAAACAGGCCATCCTTTGTGCCCAACTCCTTCTGCCGTGCACCAGGCCTTGGCCACCTACAATCCCGAACGGAACAGCATTTCTTCCAGATGCAAGCTGCCACAAGCTGGAAGCATGGCTTCGCATGGAGGACCAAAGGCCTCCTACAAACTGACATCATGCACCTGGGCAGCTGACTTTACTTTCCTCATGAAACAGGCCATCATTTGTGCCCAACTCCCTCTGCCGGGCACCTGACCTCGGCCACCTACAATCCCGAACGGAACCGGAGTTCTTCCAGATGCAAGCTGCCACAAGCAGGAAACGTGGCTTCACTTGGAGGGCCAAAGGCCGCCTACAAACTGACATCAGGCACCTGGGCAGCTGACTTTACTTACCCCTGGAAACAGCCCATCCCTTGTGCCCAACTCCCTCTGCCGGGCACCTGGCCTCGGCCACCTACAATCCCGAACGGAACAGGATTTCTTCCAGATGCAAGCTGCCACAAGCTGAAAGACTGGTTTCCCATGGAGGACCAAAGGCCTCCTACAAACTGACATCAGGCACCTGGGCAGCTGACTTTACTTACCCCTGGATACAGGCCATCCTTTGTGCCCAACTCCCTCTGCCGGGCACCAGGCCTCGGCCACCTGCAATCCCGAACAGATCAGGATTACTTCCCGATGCAAGCTGCCACAAAGTGGAAAACAAGCTTCCCTTGGAGGGCCAAAGGCCTCCTACAAACTGACATCAGGCACCTGGGAAGCTGACTTTACTTACCCCTGGAAACCGGCCATCCTTTGTGCCCAACTCCCTCATCCGGGCACCCAGCTCCGGCCACCTACAATCCCGAACGGAACAGGATTTCTTCCAGATGCAAGCTGCCACAAGCAGGAAGCCTGGCTTCCCATGGAGGGCCAAAGGCCTTCTACAAACTGACATCAGGCACGTGGGCAGCTGACTTTACTTATCCCTCTAAACAGCCCATCCTTTGTGCCCAACTCCCTCTGTCGGGCACCTGGCCTCGGCCACCTACAATCCCGAACGGAACCGGAGTTCTTCCAGATGCAAGCTGCCACAAGCAGGAAGCCTGGCTTCCCATGGAGGGCCAAAGGCCTCCTAAAAACTGACATCAGGCACCTGGGCAGCTGACTTTACTTACCCCTGGAATCAGGCCATCCTTTGTGCCCAACTCCCTCAGCTGGGCACCCAGCTCCGGCCACCTACAATCCCGAACGGAACAGGATTTCTTCCAGATGCAAGCTGCCTTAAACAGGAAGACGAGCTTCCCTTGGAGGGCCAAAGGCCTCCTACAAACTGACATCAGGCACCTGGGCAGCTGACTTTACTTATCCCTGGAAAAAGGACATCCTTTGTGCCCAACTCCCTCTGCCGGGCACCTGGCCTCGGCCACCTACAATCCCGAACGGAACCGGAGTTCTTCCAGATGCAAGCTGCCACAAGCTGGAAACGTGGCTTCACTTGGAGGGCCAAAGGCCTCTTACAAACTGACATCAGGCACGTGGGCAGCTGACTTTACTTACCCCTGGAAACAGGCCATCCTTTGTGCCCAACTCCCTCTGCCGGGCACCTGGCCTCGGCCACCTACAATCCCGAACGGAACAGCATTTCTTCCAGATGCAAGCTGCCACAAGCTGGAAGACTGGTTTCCCGTGGAGGACCAAAGGCCTCCTACAAACTGACATCAGGCACCTGGGCAGCTGACTTTACTTACCCCTGGAAACAGCCCATCCTTTGTGCCCAACTCCCTCAGCTGGGCACCCAGCTCCGGCCACCTACAATCCCGAACGGAACAGGATTTCTTCCAGATGCAAGCTGCCTTGAACATAAAGACTAGCTTTCCTTGGAGGGCCAAAGGCCTCCTACAAACTGACATCAGGCACGTGGGCAGCTGACTTTACTTATCGCTCTAAACAGGACATCGTTTGTGCCCAACTCCCTCTGCCGTGCACCTGGCCTCGGCCACCTACAATCCCGAACGGAACAGCATTTCTTCCAGATGCAAGCTGCCACAAGCTGGAAGACTAGCTTCCCTTGGAGGGCCAAAGGCCTCCTACAAACTGACATCAGGCACCTGGGCAGCTGACTTTACTTACCCCTGGAAAGAGTCCATCCTTTGTGCCCAACTCCCTCTGCCGGGCACCAGGCCTTGGCCACCTACAATCCTGAACGGAACAGGATTTCTTCCAGATGCAAGCTGCCACAAGCAGGAAGCCTGGCTTCCTATGGAGGGCCAAAGGGCTCCTACAAACTGACATCAGGCACCTGGGCAGCTGACTTTACTTACCCCTGGAAACAGGCCATTCTTTGTGCCCAACTCCCTCTGGCGGGCATTTGGCCTCGGCCACCTACAATCCCGAACGGAACCGGAGTTCTTCCAGATGCAAGCTGCCACAAGCTGGAAACGTGGCTTCTCTTGGAGGGCCAAAGGCCGCCTACAAACTGACATCAGGCACCTGGGCAGCTGACTTTACTTACCCCTGGATACAGGCCATCATTTGTGCCCAACTCCCTCTGCCGGGCACCAGGCCTCGGCCACCTGCAATACCGAACAGATCAGGATTACTTCCTGATGCAAGCTGCCACAAGCTGGAAGCCTGGCTTTCCATGGAGGAACAATAGCCACCTGCAAACTGACATCAGGCACCTGGGCAGCTGACTTTACTTACCCCTGGAAACAGCCCATCCTTTGTGACCAACTCCCTCATCCGGGCCACCCAGCTCCGGCCACCTACAATCCCGAACGGAACAGGATTTCTTCCAGATGCAAGCTGCCTTGAACAGGAAGACTTGCTTCCCTTAGAGGGCCAAAGGCCTCCTACAAACTGACATCAGGCACCTGGGCAGCTGACTTTACTTACCCCTGGAATCAGGCCATCCTTTGTGCCCAACTCCGTCAGCTGGGCACCCAGCTCCGTCCACACTACAATCCCGAACGGAACAGGATTTCTTCCCGATGCAAGCTGCCTTGAACATAAAGACTAGCTTCCCTTGGAGGGCCAAAGGCCTCCTACAAACTGACATCAGGCACCTGGGCAGCTGACTTTCCTTGCCTCTGGAAACAGGCCATCCTTTGTGCCCAACTCCCTCTGCCGGTCCCCCAGCTTCGGCCACCTACAATCCCGAACGGAACAGGAGTTCTTCCAGATGCAAGCTGCCACAAACTGGAAACGTGGCTTCACTTGGAGGGCCAAAGGCCTCCTACAAACTGACATCAGGCACCTGGGCAGCTGACTTTACTTACCCCTGGAAACAGCCCATCCTTTGTGCCCAACTCCCTCTGTCGGGGACCAGGCCTCGGCCACCTACAATCCCGAACGGAACAGGATTTCCTCCAGATGCATGCAGCACAAGCTGGAAGCGTGGCTTTCCATGGAAGGACCAAGGCCTCCTACAAACTGACATCAGGCACCTGGGCAGCTGACTTTTCTTTCCTCATGAAACAGGCCATCATTTGTGCCCAACTCCCTCTGCTGGGCACCTGGCCTCGGCCACCTACAATCCCGAACGGAACAGGATTTCTTCCAGATGCAAGCTGCCATAAACTGGAAGCCTGGCTTCCCATGGAGGGCCAAAGGCCTCCTACAAACTGACATCAGGCACCTGGGGAGCTGACTTTACTTACCCCTGGAAACAGGCCATCATTTGTGCCCAACTCCCTCTGCCGGGCACCAGCCCTTGGCCACCTACAATCCCGAACGGAACAGGATTTCTTCCAGATGCAAGCTGCCACAAGCAGGAAGCCTGGCTTCCTATGCAGGGCCAAAGGCCCTCCTACAAACTGACACTCAGGCACCTGGGCAGCTGACTTTACTTACCCCTGGAAACAGGCCATCCTTTGTGTCCAACTCCCTCAGCCGGCACCCACCTCCGGACTCCTACAATCCCGAACAAAACAGGATTTCTTCCAGATGCAAGCTGCCACAAGCAGGAAGCCTGGCTTCCCATGGAGGGCCAAAGGCCTCCTAGAAACTGACATCAGGCACCTGGGCAGCTGACTTACTTACCCCAGGAAACAGGCCATCCTTTGTGCCCAACTCCCTCAGCCCGGCAACTGGCCTCGGCCACCTACAATCCAGAACGGAACAGGATTTGTTCCAGATGCAAGCTGCCACAAACTGGAAGCCTGGCTTCCCATGGAGGCCAAAGGCCTCCTACAAACTAACATCAGGCACCTGAGCAGCTGACTTTACTTACCCCAGGAAACAGGCCATCATTGTGCCCACTCCCACTGCCGGGCACCAGGCCTTGGCCACCTACAATCCCGAACGGAACAGGATTTCTTCCAGATGCAAGCTGCCACAAGCAGGAAAACCTGGCTTCCCATGGAGGGCCAAAGGCCTCCTACAAACTGACATCAGGCACCTGGGCAGCTGACTTTACTTACCCCTGGAAACAGCCCATCCTTTGTGTCCAACTCCCTCAGCCGGGCACCCAGCTCTGGACTCCTACAATCCCGAACGGAACAGGATTTCTCTTCCAGATGCAAGCTGCACAAGCAGGAAGCCTGGCTTCCCATGGAGGGCCAAAGGCCTCCTACAAACTGACATCAGGCACGTGGGCAGCTGACTTTACTTACCCGTGGAAACAGGCCATCCTTTGTGCCCAACTCCCTCTGCCGGGCACCAGGCCTTGGCCACCTACAATCCCGAACGGAACAGGATTTCTTCCAGATGCAAGCTGCCACAAGCAGGAAGCCTGGCTTCCTATGGAGGGCCAATGGCCGCCTACAAACTGACATCAGGCACCTGGGCAGCTGACTTATCCCTGGAAACAGGCCATCCTTTGTGCCCAACTCCCTCTGCCGGGCATTTGGCCTCGGCCACCTACAATCCCGAACGGAACCGGAGTTCTTCCAGATGCAAGCTGCCACAAGCTGGAAACGTGGCTTCAGTTGGAGGGCCAAAGGCCGCCTACAAACTGACATCAGGCACCTGGGCAGCTGACTTTACTTACCTCTGGAAACAGCCCATCCTTTGTGCCCAACTCCCTCTGCCGGGCACCTGGCCTCGGCCACCTACAATCCCGAACGGAACAGGATTTCTTCCAGATGCAAGCTGCCACAAGCTGAAAGACTGGTTTCCCATGGAGGACCAAAGGCCTCCTACAAACTGACATCAGGCACCTGGGCAGCTGACTTTACTTACCCCTGGATACAGGCCATCCTTTGTGCCCAACTCCCTCTGCCGGGCACCAGGCCTCGGCCACCTGCAATCCCGAACAGATCAGGATTACTTCCCGATGCAAGCTGCCACAAGCTGGAAGCCTGGCTTTCCATGGAGGACCAATAGCCACCTGCAAACTGACATCAGGCACCTGGGCAGCTGACTTTACTTACCCCTGGAAACAGCCCATCCTTTGTGTCCAACTCCCTCATCCGGGCACCCAGCTCCGGCCACCTACAATCCCGAACGGAACAGGATTTCTTCCAGATGCAAGCTGCCACAAGCAGGAAACCTGGCTTCCCATGGAGGGCCAAAGGCCTCCTACAAACTGACATCAAACACCTGGGCAGCTGACTTTACTTACCCCTGGAAACAGCCCAACCTTTGTGTCCAACTCCCTCAGCCAGGCACCCAGCTCTGGACTCCGACAATCCCGAACGGAACAGCATTTCTTCCAGATGCAAGCTGCCACAAGCAGGAAGCCTGGCTTCCCATGGAGGGCCAAAGGCCTCCTACAAACTGACATCAGGCACGTGGGCAGCTGACTTTACTTATCGCTCTAAACAGGACATCGTTTGTGCCCAACTCCCTCTGCCGGGCACCTGGCCTCGGAAACCTACAATCCCGAACGGAACAGCATTTCTTTCAGATGCAAGCTGCCAGAAGCTGGAAGACTTGCTTCCCTTGGAGGGCCAAAGGCCTCCTACAAACTGACATCAGGCACCTGGGCAGCTGACTTTACTTACCCCTGGAAAGAGTCCATCCTTTGTGCACAACTCCCTCTGCCGGGCACCAGGCCTCGGCCACCTGCAATCCCGAACAGATCAGGATTACTTCCCGATGCAAGCTGCCACAAAGTGGAAAACAAGCTTCCCTTGGAGGGCCAAAGGCCTCCTACAAACTGACATCAGGCACCTGGGAAGCTGACTTTACTTACCCCTGGAAACAGGCCATCCTTTGTGCCCAACTCCCTCATCCGGGCACCCAGCTCCGGCCACCTACAATCCCGAACGGAACAGGATTTCTTCCAGATGCAAGCTGCCACAAGCAGGAAGCCTGGCTTCCTATGGAGGGCCAAAGGCCTCCTACAAACTGAAATCAGGCATTTGGGCAGCTCACTTTACTTTCCTCATGAAACAGGCCATCATTTGTGCCCAACTCACTCTGCTGGGCACCTGGCCTCGGCCACCTACAATCCCGAACAGAACAGGATTTCTTCCAGATGCAAGCTGCCACAAGCAGGAAGCCTGGCTTCCCATGGAGGGCCAAAGGCCTCCTACAAACTGACATCAGGCACCTGGGCAGCTGACTTTACTTACCCCTGGAAACAGGCCAACATTTGTGCCCAACTCCCTCTGCCGGGCACCAGGCCTTGGCCACCTACAATCCCGAACGAAACAGGATTTCTTCCAGATGCAAGCTGCCACAAGCAGGAAATCTGGCTTCCCATGGAGGGCCAAAAGCCTCCTACAAACTGACATCAGGCACCTGGGCAGCTGACTTTACTTACCCCTAGAAACAGCCCATCCTTTGTGTCCAACTCCCTCATGCGGGCACCCAGCTCCGGACTCCTACAATCCCGAACAAAACAGGATTTCTTCCAGATGCAAGCTGCCACAAGCAGGAAACCTGGCTTCCCATGGAGGGCCAAAGGCCTCCTACAAACTGACATCAGGCACCTGGGCAGCTGACTTTACTTACCCCTGGAAACAGCCCATCCTTTGTGTCCAACTCCCTCAGCCGGGCACCCAGCTCTGGACTCCTACAATCCCGAACGGAACAGGATTTCTTCCAGATGCAAGCTGCCACAAGCAGGAAGCCTGGCTTCCCATGGAGGGCCAAAGGCCTCCTACAAACTGACATCAGGCACCTGGGCAGCTGACTTTACTTACCCGTGGAAACAGGCCATCCTTTGTGCCCAACTCCCTCTGCCGGGCACCAGGCCTTGGCCACCTACTATCCCGAACGGAACAGGATTTCTTCCAGACGCAAGCTGCCACAAGCAGGAAGCCTGGCTTCCTATGGAGGGCCAAAGGCCTCCTACAAACTGACATCAGGCACCTGGGCAGCTGACTTATCCCTGGAAACAGGCCATCCTTTGTGCCCAACTCCCTCTGCCGGGCACCTGGCCTCGGCCACCTACAATCCCGAACGGAACAGGATTTCTTCCAGATGCAAGCTGCCACAAGCTGAAAGACTGGTTTCCCATGGAGGACCAAAGGCCTCCTACAAACTGACATCAGGCACCTGGGCAGCTGACTTTACTTACCCCTGGATACAGGCCATCCTTTGTGCCCAACGTCCTCTGCCGGGCACCAGGCCTCGGCCACCTGCAATCCCGAACAGATCAGGACTACTTCCCGATGCAAGCTGCCACAAGCTGGAAGCCTGGCTTTCCATGGAGGACCAATAGCCACCTGCAAACTGACATCAGGCACCTGGGCAGCTGACTTTACTTACTGCTGGAAACAGCCCATCCTTTGTGTCCAACTCCCTCATCCGGGCACCCAGCTCCGGCCACCTACAATCCCGAACGGAACAGGATTTCTTCCAGATGCAAGCTGCCTGAAGCAGGAAGCCTGGCCTCCCATGGAGGGCCAAAGGCCTCCTTAAAACTGACATCAGGCACCTGGGCAGCTGACTTTACTTACCCCTGGAAACAGGACATCCTTTGCGCCCAACTCCCTCTGCTTGGCAGCTGGCCTCGGCCACCTACAATCCCAAACGGAACCGGAGTTCTTCCTAATGCAAGCTGCCACAAGCTGGAAATGTGGCTTCACTTGGAGGGCCAAAGGCCTCCTACAAACTGACATCAGGCACCTGGGCAGCTGACTTTACTTTCCTAAAGAAACATGACATTATTTGTGCCCAACTCCCTCTGCCGGGCACCTGGCCTCGGCCACCTACAATCCCGAACGGAACAGGATTTCTTCCAGATGCAAGCTGCCAGAAGCTGGAAGACTGGGTTCCCGTGGAGGACCAAAGGCCTCCTACAAACTGACATCAGGCACCTGGGCAGCTGACTTTACTTACCCCTGGAAACAGCCCATCCTTTGTGCCCAACTCCCTCAGCTGGGCACCCAGCTCCGGCCACCTACAATCCCGAACGGAACAGGATTTCTTCCCGATGCAAGCTGCCTTGAACATAAAGACTAGCTTTCCTTGGAGGGCCAAAGGCCTCCTACAAACTGACATCAGGCACCTGGGCAGCTGACTTTACTTACCCCTGGAAACAGGCCATCCTTTGTGTCCAACTCCCTCAGCCGGGCACCCACCTCCGGACTCCTACAATCCCGAACAAAACAGGATTTCTTCCAGATGCAAGCTGCCACAAGCAGGAAGCCTGGCTTCCCATGGAGGGCCAAAGGCCTCCTAGAAACTGACATCAGGCACCTGGGCAGCTGACTTTACTTACCCCAGGAAACAGGCCATCCTTTGTGCCCAACTCCCTCAGCCCGGCAACTGGCCTCGGCCACCTACAATCCAGAACGGAACAGGATTTGTTCCAGATGCAAGCTGCCACAAACTGGAAGCCTGGCTTCCCATGGAGGGCCAAAGGCCTCCTACAAACTAACATCAGGCACCTGAGCAGCTGACTTTACTTACCCCAGGAAACAGGCCATCATTTGTGCCCAACTCCCACTGCCGGGCACCAGGCCTTGGCCACCTACAATCCCGAACGGAACAGGATTTCTTCCAGATGCAAGCTGCCACAAGCAGGAAACCTGGCTTCCCATGGAAGGCCAAAGGCCTCCTACAAACTGACATCAGGCACCTGGGCAGCTGACTTTACTTACCCCTGGAAACAGCCCATCCTTTGTGTCCAACTCCCTCAGCCGGGCACCCAGCTCTGGACTCCTACAATCCCGAACGGAACAGGATTTCTTCCAGATGCAAGCTGCCACAAGCAGGAAGCCTGGCTTCCCATGGAGGGCCAAAGGCCTCCTACAAACTGACATCAGGCACGTGGGCAGCTGACTTTACTTACCCGTGGAAACAGGCCATCCTTTGTGCCCAACTCCCTCTGCCGGGCACCAGGCCTTGGCCACCTACAATCCCGAACGGAACAGGATTTCTTCCAGATGCAAGCTGCCACAAGCAAAAAGCCTGGCTTCCTATGGAGGGCCAATGGCCGCCTACAAACTGACATCAGGCACCTGGGCAGCTGACTTATCCCTGGAAACAGGCCATCCTTTGTGCCCAACTCCCTCTGCCGGGCATTTGGCCTCGGCCACCTACAATCCCGAACGGAACCGGAGTTCTTCCAGATGCAAGCTGCCACAAGCTGGAAACGTGGCTTCAGTTGGAGGGCTAAAGGCCGCCTACAAACTGACATCAGGCACCTGGGCAGCTGACTTTACTTACCCCTGGAAACAGCCCATCCTTTGTGCCCAACTCCCTCTGCCGGGCACCTGGCCTCGGCCACCTACAATCCCGAACGGAACAGGATTTCTTCCAGATGCAAGCTGCCACAAGCTGAAAGACTGGTTTCCCATGGAGGACCAAAGGCCTCCTACAAACTGACATCAGGCACCTGGGCAGCTGACTTTACTTACCCCTGGATACAGGCCATCCTTTGTGCCCAACTCCCTCTGCCGGGCACCAGGCCTCGGCCACCTGCAATCCCGAACAGATCAGGATTACTTCCCGATGCAAGCTGCCACAAGCTGGAAGCCTGGCTTTCCATGGAGGACCAATAGCCACCTGCAAACTGACATCAGGCACCTGGGCAGCTGACTTTACTTACCCCTGGAAACAGCCCATCCTTTGTGTCCAACTCCCTCATCCGGGCACCCAGCTCCGGCCACCTACAATCCCGAACGGAACAGGATTTCTTCCAGATGCAAGCTGCCACAAGCAGGAAACCTGGCTTCCCATGGAGGGCCAAAGGCCTCCTACAAACTGACATCAAACACCTGGGCAGCTGACTTTACTTACCCCTGGAAACAGCCCAACCTTGTGTCCAACTCCCTCAGCCAGGCACCCAGCTCTGGACTCCGACAATCCCGAACTCAACAGCATTTCTTCCAGATGCAAGCTGCCACAAGCATGAAGCCTGGCTTCCCATGGAGGGCCAAAGGCCTCCTACAAACTGACATCAGGCACGTGGGCAGCTGACTTTACTTATCGCTCTAAACAGGACATCGTTTGTGCCCAACTCCCTCTGCCGGGCACCTGGCCTCGGCCACCTACAATCCCGAACGGAACAGCATTTCTTTCAGATGCAAGCTGCCAGAAGCTGGAAGACTAGCTTCCCGTGGAGGGCCAAAGGCCTCCTACAAACTGACATCAGGCACCTGTGCAGCTGACTTTACTTACCCCTGGAATCAGGCCATCCTTTGTGCCCAACTCCCTCAGCTGGGCACCCAGCTCCCGCCACCTACAATCCCGAACGGAACAGGATTTCTTCCAGATGCAAGCTGCCTTGAACAGGAAGACTTGCTTCCCTTGGAGGGCCAAAGGCCTCCTACAAACTGACATCAGGCACCTGGGCAGCTGACTTTACTTACCCCTGGAAAGAGTCCATCCTTTGTGCACAACTCCCTCTGCCGGGCACCAGGCCTTGGCCACCTACAATCCCGAACGGAACAGGATTTCTTCCAGATGCAAGCTGCCACAAGCAGGAAGCCTGGCTTCCTATGGAGGGCCAAAGGCCTCCTACAAACTGAAATCAGGCATTTGGGCAGCTCACTTTACTTTCCTCATGAAACAGGCCATCATTTGTGCCCAACTCCCTCTGCTGGGCACCTGGCCTCGGCCACCTACAATCCCGAACAGAACAGGATTTCTTCCAGATGCAAGCTGCCACAAGCAGGAAGCCTGGCTTCCCATGGAGGGCCAAAGGCTTCCTACAAACTGACATCAGGCACCTGGGGAGCTGACTTTACTTACCCCTGGAAACAGGCCAACATTTGTGCCCAACTCCCTCTGCCGGGCACCAGGCCTTGGCCACCTACATTCCCGAACGAAACAGGATTTCTTCCAGATGCAAGCTGCCACAAGCAGGAAATCTGGCTTCCCATGGAGGGCCAAAAGCCTCCTACAAACTGACATCAGGCACCTGGGCAGCTGACATTACTTACGCCTAGAAACAGCCCATCATTTGTGTCCAACTCCCTCATCCGGGCACCGAGCTCCGGACTCCTACAATCCCGAACAAAACAGGATTTCTTCCAGATGCAAGCTGCCACAAGCAGGAAACCTGGCTTCCCATGGAGGGCCAAAGGCCTCCTACAAACTGACATCAGGCACCTGGGCAGCTGACTTTACTTACCCCTGGAAACAGCCCATCCTTTGTGTCCAACTCCCTCAGCCGGGCACCCAGCTCTGGACTCCTACAATCCCGAACGGAACAGGATTTCTTCCAGATGCAAGCTGCCACAAGCAGGAAGCCTGGCTTCCCATGGAGGGCCAAAGGCCTCCTACAAACTGACATCAGGCACCTGGGCAGCTGACTTTACTTACCCGTGGAAACAGGCCATCCTTTGTGCCCAACTCCCTCTGCCGGGCACCAGGCCTTGGCCACCTACAATCCCGAACGGAACAGGATTTCTTCCAGACGCAAGCTGCCACAAGCAGGAAGCCTGGCTTCCTATGGAGGGCCAAAGGCCTCCTACAAACTGACATCAGGCACCTGGGCAGCTGACTTATCCCTGGAAACAGGCCATCCTTTGTGCCCAACTCCCTCTGCCGGGCACCTGGCCTCGGCCACCTACAATCCCGAACGGAACAGGATTTCTTCCAGATGCAAGCTGCCACAAGCTGAAAGACTGGTTTCCCATGGAGGACCAAAGGCCTCCTACAAACTGACATCAGGCACCTGGGCAGCTGACTTTACTTACCCCTGGATACAGGCCATCCTTTGTGCCCAACGTCCTCTGCCGGGCACCAGGCCTCGGCCACCTGCAATCCCGAACAGATCAGGACTACTTCCCGATGCAAGCTGCCACAAGCTGGAAGCCTGGCTTTCCATGGAGGACCAATAGCCACCTGCAAACTGACATCAGGCACCTGGGCAGCTGACTTTACTTACTGCTGGAAACAGCCCATCCTTTGTGTCCAACTCCCTCATCCGGGCACCCAGCTCCGGCCACCTACAATCCCGAACGGAACAGGATTTCTTCCAGATGCAAGCTGCCTGAAGCAGGAAGCCTGGCCTCCCATGGAGGGCCAAAGGCCTCCTTAAAACTGAGATCAGGCACCTGGGCAGCTGACTTTACTTACCCCTGGAAACAGGACATCCTTTGCGCCCAACTCCCTCTGCCGGGCAGCTGGCCTCGGCCACCTACAATCCCAAACGGAACCGGAGTTCTTCCTAATGCAAGCTGCCACAAGCTGGAAATGTGGCTTCACTTGGAGGGCCAAAGGCCTCCTACAAACTGACATCAGGCACCTGGGCAGCTGACTTTACTTTCCTAAAGAAACATGACATTATTTGTGCCCAACTCCCTCTGCCGGGCACCTGGCCTCGGCCACCTACAATCCCGAATGGAACAGGATTTCTTCCACATGCAAGCTGCCAGAAGCTGGAAGACTGGGTTCCCGTGGAGGACCAAAGGCCTCCTACAAACTGACATCAGGCACCTGGGCAGCTGACTTTACTTACCCCTGGAAACAGCCCATCCTTTGTGCCCAACTCCCTCAGCTGGGCACCCAGCTCCGGCCACCTACAATCCCGAACGGAACAGGATTTCTTCCCGATGCAAGCTGCCTTGAACATAAAGACTAGCTTTCCTTGGAGGGCCAAAGGCCTCCTACAAACTGACATCAGGCACCTGGGCAGCTGACTTTACTTACCCCTGGAAACAGGCCATCCTTTGTGTCCAACTCCCTCAGCCGGGCACCCACCTCCGGACTCCTACAATCCCGAACAAAACAGGATTTCTTCCAGATGCAAGCTGCCACAAGCAGGAAGCCTGGCTTCCCATGGAGGGCCAAAGGCCTCCTAGAAACTGACATCAGGCACCTGGGCAGCTGACTTTACTTACCCCAGGAAACAGGCCATCCTTTGTGCCCAACTCCCTCAGCCCGGCAACTGGCCTCGGCCACCTACAATCCAGAACGGAACAGGATTTGTTCCAGATGCAAGCTGCCACAAACTGGAAGCCTGGCTTCCCATGGAGGGCCAAAGGCCTCCTACAAACTAACATCAGGCACCTGAGCAGCTGACTTTACTTACCCCAGGAAACAGGCCATCATTTGTGCCCAACTCCCACTGCCGGGCACCAGGCCTTGGCCACCTACAATCCCGAACGGAACAGGATTTCTTCCAGATGCAAGCTGCCACAAGCAGGAAACCTGGCTTCCCATGGAAGGCCAAAGGCCTCCTACAAACTGACATCAGGCACCTGGGCAGCTGACTTTACTTACCCCTGGAAACAGCCCATCCTTTGTGTCCAACTCCCTCAGCCGGGCACCCAGCTCTGGACTCCTACAATCCCGAACGGAACAGGATTTCTTCAAGATGCAAGCTGCCACAAGCAGGAAGCCTGGCTTCCCATGGAGGGCCAAAGGCCTCCTACAAACTGACATCAGGCACGTGGGCAGCTGACTTTACTTACCCGTGGAAACAGGCCATCCTTTGTGCCCAACTCCCTCTGCCGGGCACCAGGCCTTGGCCACCTACAATCCCGAACGGAACAGGATTTCTTCCAGATGCAAGCTGCCACAAGCAGGAAGCCTGGCTTCCTATGGAGGGCCAATGGCCGCCTACAAACTGACATCAGGCACCTGGGCAGCTGACTTATCCCTGGAAACAGGCCATCCTTTGTGCCCAACTCCCTCTGCCGGGCATTTGGCCTCGGCCACCTACAATCCCGAACGGAACCGGAGTTCTTCCAGATGCAAGCTGCCACAAGCTGGAAACGTGGCTTCAGTTGGAGGGCTAAAGGCCGCCTACAAACTGACATCAGGCACCTGGGCAGCTGACTTTACTTACCCCTGGAAACAGCCCATCCTTTGTGCCCAACTCCCTCTGCCGGGCACCTGGCCTCGGCCACCTACAATCCCGAACGGAACAGGATTTCTTCCAGATGCAAGCTGCCACAAGCTGAAAGACTGGTTTCCCATGGAGGACCAAAGGCCTCCTACAAACTGACATCAGGCACCTGGGCAGCTGACTTTACTTACCCCTGGATACAGGCCATCCTTTGTGCCCAACTCCCTCTGCCGGGCACCAGGCCTCGGCCACCTGCAATCCCGAACAGATCAGGATTACTTCCCGATGCAAGCTGCCACAAGCTGGAAGCCTGGCTTTCCATGGAGGACCAATAGCCACCTGCAAACTGACATCAGGCACCTGGGCAGCTGACTTTACTTACCCCTGGAAACAGCCCATCCTTTGTGTCCAACTCCCTCATCCGGGCACCCAGCTCCGGCCACCTACAATCCCGAACGGAACAGGATTTCTTCCAGATGCAAGCTGCCACAAGCAGGAAACCTGGCTTCCCATGGAGGGCCAAAGGCCTCCTACAAACTGACATCAAACACCTGGGCAGCTGACTTTACTTACCCCTGGAAACAGCCCAACCTTGTGTCCAACTCCCTCAGCCAGGCACCCAGCTCTGGACTCCGACAATCCCGAACTCAACAGCATTTCTTCCAGATGCAAGCTGCCACAAGCAGGAAGCCTGGCTTCCCATGGAGGGCCAAAGGCCTCCTACAAACTGACATCAGGCACGTGGGCAGCTGACTTTACTTATCGCTCTAAACAGGACATCGTTTGTGCCCAACTCCCTCTGCCGGGCACCTGGCCTCGGCCACCTACAATCCCGAACGGAACAGCATTTCTTTCAGATGCAAGCTGCCAGAAGCTGGAAGACTAGCTTCCCGTGGAGGGCCAAAGGCCTCCTACAAACTGACATCAGGCACCTGTGCAGCTGACTTTACTTACCCCTGGAATCAGGCCATCCTTTGTGCCCAACTCCCTCAGCTGGGCACCCAGCTCCCGCCACCTACAATCCCGAACGGAACAGGATTTCTTCCAGATGCAAGCTGCCTTGAACAGGAAGACTTGCTTCCCTTGGAGGGCCAAAGGCCTCCTACAAACTGACATCAGGCACCTGGGCAGCTGACTTTACTTACCCCTGGAAAGAGTCCATCCTTTGTGCACAACTCCCTCTGCCGGGCACCAGGCCTTGGCCACCTACAATCCCGAACGGAACAGGATTTCTTCCAGATGCAAGCTGCCACAAGCAGGAAGCCTGGCTTCCTATGGAGGGCCAAAGGCCTCCTACAAACTGAAATCAGGCATTTGGGCAGCTCACTTTACTTTCCTCATGAAACAGGCCATCATTTGTGCCCAACTCCCTCTGCTGGGCACCTGGCCTCGGCCACCTACAATCCCGAACAGAACAGGATTTCTTCCAGATGCAAGCTGCCACAAGCAGGAAGCCTGGCTTCCCATGGAGGGCCAAAGGCTTCCTACAAACTGACATCAGGCACCTGGGGAGCTGACTTTACTTACCCCTGGAAACAGGCCAACATTTGTGCCCAACTCCCTCTGCCGGGCACCAGGCCTTGGCCACCTACATTCCCGAACGAAACAGGATTTCTTCCAGATGCAAGCTGCCACAAGCAGGAAATCTGGCTTCCCATGGAGGGCCAAAAGCCTCCTACAAACTGACATCAGGCACCTGGGCAGCTGACATTACTTACGCCTAGAAACAGCCCATCATTTGTGTCCAACTCCCTCAGCCGGGCACCGAGCTCCGGACTCCTACAATCCCGAACAAAACAGGATTTCTTCCAGATGCAAGCTGCCACAAGCAGGAAACCTGGCTTCCCATGGAGGGCCAAAGGCCTCCTACAAACTGACATCAGGCACCTGGGCAGCTGACTTTACTTACCCCTGGAAACAGCCCATCCTTTGTGTCCAACTCCCTCAGCCGGGCACCCAGCTCTGGACTCCTACAATCCCGAACGGAACAGGATTTCTTCCAGATGCAAGCTGCCACAAGCAGGAAGCCTGGCTTCCCATGGAGGGCCAAAGGCCTCCTACAAACTGACATCAGGCACGTGGGCAGCTGACTTTACTTATCCCCCTAAGAAGGACATCGTTTGTGCCCAACTCCCTCTGCCGGGCACCTGGCCTCGGCCACCTACAATCCCGAACGGAACAGGATTTCTTCCCGATGCAAGCTGCCTTGAACATAAAGACTTGCTTCCCTTGGAGGGCCAAAGGCCTCCTACAAACTGACATCAGGCACCTGGGCAGCTGACTTTACTTACCCGTGGAAACAGGCCATCCTTTGTGCCCAACTCCCTCTGCCGGGCCCCAGGCCTTGGCCACCTACAATCCCGAACGGAACAGGATTTCTTCCAGACGCAAGCTGCCACAAGCAGGAAGCCTGGCTTCCTATGGAGGGCCAAAGGCCTCCTACAAACTGACATCAGGCACCTGGGCAGCTGACTTATCCCTGGAAACAGGCCATCCTTTGTGCCCAACTCCCTCTGCCGGGCATTTGACCTCGGCCACCTACAATCCCGAACGGAACCGGATTTCTTCCAGATGCAAGCTGCCACAAGCAGGAAACCTGGCTTCCCATGGAGGGCCAAAGGCCTCCTACAAACTGACATCAAACACCTGGGCAGCTGACTTTACTTACCCCTGGAAACAGCCCAACCTTTGTGTCCAACTCCCTCAGCCAGGCACCCAGCTCTGGACTCCGACAATCCCGAACGGAACAGCATTTCTTCCAGATGCAAGCTGCCACAAGCAGGAAGCCTGGCTTCCCATGGAGGGCCAAAGGCCTCCTACAAACTGACATCAGGCACGTGGGCAGCTGACTTTACTTATCGCTCTAAACAGGACATCGTTTGTGCCCAACTCCCTCTGCCGGGCACCTGGCCTCGGCCACCTACAATCCCGAACGGAACAGCATTTCTTTCAGATGCAAGCTGCCAGAAGCTGGAAGACTAGCTTCCCGTGGAGGGCCAAAGGCCTCCTACAAACTGACATCAGGCACCTGTGCAGCTGACTTTACTTACCCCTGGAATCAGGCCATCCTTTGTGCCCAACTCCCTCAGCTGGGCACCCAGCTCCCGCCACCTACAATCCCGAACGGAACAGGATTTCTTCCAGATGCAAGCTGCCTTGAACAGGAAGACTTGCTTCCCTTGGAGGGCCAAAGGCCTCCTACAAACTGACATCAGGCACCTGGGCAGCTGACTTTACTTACCCCTGGAAAGAGTCCATCCTTTGTGCACAACTCCCTCTGCCGGGCACCAGGCCTTGGCCACCTACAATCCCGAACGGAACAGGATTTCTTCCAGATGCAAGCTGCCACAAGCAGGAAGCCTGGCTTCCTATGGAGGGCCAAAGGCCTCCTACAAACTGAAATCAGGCATTTGGGCAGCTCACTTTACTTTCCTCATGAAACAGGCCATCATTTGTGCCCAACACCCTCTGCTGGGCACCTGGCCTCGGCCACCTACAATCCCGAACAGAACAGGATTTCTTCCAGATGCAAGCTGCCACAAGCAGGAAGCCTGGCTTCACTTGGAGGGCCAAAGGCCTCCTACAAACTGACACCAGGCACCTGGGCAGCTGACTTTACTTACCCCTGGAAACAGGCCAACATTTGTGCCCAACTCCCTCTGCCGGGCACCAGGCCTTGGCCACCTACAATCCCGAACGAAACAGGATTTCTTCCAGATGCAAGCTGCCACAAGCAGGAAATCTGGCTTCCCATGGAGGGCCAAAAGCCTCCTACAAACTGACATCAGGCACCTGGGCAGCTGACTTTACTTACCCCTAGAAACAGCCCATCATTTGTGTCCAACTCCCTCAGCCGGGCACCCAGCTCCGGACTCCTACATTCCCGAACAAAACAGGATTTCTTCCAGATGCAAGCTGCCACAAGCAGGAAACCTGGCTTCCCATGGAGGGCCAAAGGCCTCCTACAAACTGACATCAGGCACCTGGGCAGCTGACTTTACTTACCCCTGGAAACAGCCCATCCTTTGTGTCCAACTCCCTCAGCCGGGCACCCAGCTCTGGACTCCTACAATCCCGAACGGAACAGGATTTCTTCCAGATGCAAGCTGCCACAAGCAGGAAGCCTGGCTTCCCATGGAGGGCCAAAGGCCTCCTACAAACTGACATCAGGCACGTGGGCAGCTGACTTTACTTATCCCCCTAAAAAGGACATCGTTTGTGCCCAACTCCCTCTGCCGGGCACCTGGCCTCGGCCACCTACAATCCCGAACGGAACAGGATTTCTTCCCGATGCAAGCTGCCTTGAACATAAAGACTTGCTTCCCTTGGAGGGCCAAAGGCCTCCTACAAACTGACATCAGGCACCAGGGCAGCTGACTTTACTTACCCGTGGAAACAGGCCATCCTTTGTGCCTAACTCCCTCTGCCGGGCCCCAGGCCTTGGCCACCTACAATCCCGAACGGAACAGGATTTCTTCCAGACGCAAGCTGCCACAAGCAGGAAGCCTGGCTTCCTATGGAGGGCCAAAGGCCTCCTACAAACTGACATCAGGCACCTGGGCAGCTGACATATCCCTGGAAACAGGCCATCCTTTGTGCCCAACTCCCTCTGCCGGGCATTTGGCCTCGGCCACCTACAATCCCGAACGGAACCGGAGTTCTTCCAGATGCAAGCTGCCACAAGCTGGAAACGTGGCTTCACTTGGAGGGCCAAAGGCCGCCTACAAACTGACATCAGGCACCTGGGCAGCTGACTTTACTTACCCCTGGAAACAGGACATCCTTTGTGCCCAACTCCCTCTGCCGGGCACCTGGCCTCGGCCACCTACAATCCCGAACGGAACAGGATTTCTTCCAGATGCAAGCTGCCACAAGCTGAAAGACTGGTTTCCCATGGAGGACCAAAGGCCTCCTACAAACTGACATCAGGCACCTGGGCAGCTGACTTTACTTACCCCTGGATACAGGCCATCCTTTGTGCCCAACGTCCTCTGCCGGGCACCAGGCCTCGGCCACCTGCAATCCCGAACAGATCAGGACTACTTCCCGATGCAAGCTGCCACAAGCTGGAAGCCTGGCTTCCCATGGAGGGCCAAAGGCCTCCTACAAACTAACATCAGGCACCTGAGCAGCTGACTTTACTTACCCCAGGAAACAGCCCATCCTTTGTGTCCAACTCCCTCATCCGGGCACCCAGCTCCGGCCACCTACAATCCCGAACGGAACAGGATTTCTTCCAGATGCAAGCTGCCTGAAGCAGGAAGCCTGGCCTCCCATGGAGGGCCAAAGGCCTCCTTAAAACTGACATCAGGCACCTGGGCAGCTGACTTTACTTACCCCTGGAAACAGGACATCCTTTGCGCCCAACTCCCTCTGCCGGGCAGCTGGCCTCGGCCACCTACAATCCCAAACGGAACCGGAGTTCTTCCTAATGCAAGCTGCCACAAGCTGGAAATGTGGCTTCACTTGGAGGGCCAAAGGCCTCCTACAAACTGACATCAGGCACCTGGGCAGCTGACTTTACTTTCCTAAAGAAACATGACATTATTTGTGCCCAACTCCCTCTGCCGGGCACCTGGCCTCGGCCACCTACAATCCCGAATGGAACAGGATTTCTTCCACATGCAAGCTGCCAGAAGCTGGAAGACTGGGTTCCCGTGGAGGACCAAAGGCCTCCTACAAACTGACATCAGGCACCTGGGCAGCTGACTTTACTTACCCCTGGAAACAGCCCATCCTTTGTGCCCAACTCCCTCAGCTGGGCACCCAGCTCCGGCCACCTACAATCCCGAACGGAACAGGATTTCTTCCCGATGCAAGCTGCCTTGAACATAAAGACTAGCTTTCCTTGGAGGGCCAAAGGCCTCCTACAAACTGACATCAGGCACCTGGGCAGCTGACTTTACTTACCCCTGGAAACAGGCCATCCTTTGTGTCCAACTCCCTCAGCCGGGCACCCACCTCCGGACTCCTACAATCCCGAACAAAACAGGATTTCTTCCAGATGCAAGCTGCCACAAGCAGGAAGCCTGGCTTCCCATGGAGGGCCAAAGGCCTCCTAGAAACTGACATCAGGCACCTGGGCAGCTGACTTTACTTACCCCAGGAAACAGGCCATCCTTTGTGCCCAACTCCCTCAGCCCGGCAACTGGCCTCGGCCACCTACAATCCAGAACGGAACAGGATTTGTTCCAGATGCAAGCTGCCACAAACTGGAAGCCTGGCTTCCCATGGAGGGCCAAAGGCCTCCTACAAACTAACATCAGGCACCTGAGCAGCTGACTTTACTTACCCCAGGAAACAGGCCATCATTTGTGCCCAACTCCCACTGCCGGGCACCAGGCCTTGGCCACCTACAATCCCGAACGGAACAGGATTTCTTCCAGATGCAAGCTGCCACAAGCAGGAAACCTGGCTTCCCATGGAAGGCCAAAGGCCTCCTACAAACTGACATCAGGCACCTGGGCAGCTGACTTTACTTACCCCTGGAAACAGCCCATCCTTTGTGTCCAACTCCCTCAGCCGGGCACCCAGCTCTGGACTCCTACAATCCCGAACGGAACAGGATTTCTTCCCGATGCAAGCTGCCTTGAACATAAAGACTAGCTTTCCTTGGAGGGCCAAAGGCCTCCTACAAACTGACATCAGGCACCTGGGCAGCTGACTTTACTTACCCCTGGAAACAGGCCATCATTTGTGCCCAACTCCCTCTGCCGGGCATTTGGCCTCGGCCACCTACAATCCCGAACGGAACCGGAGTTCTTCCAGATGCAAGCTGCCACAAGCAGGAAACGTGGCTTCACTTGGAGGGCCAAAGGCCGCCTACAAACTGACATCAGGCACCTGGGCAGCTGACTTTACTTACCCCTGGAAACAGGCCATCCTTTGTGCCCAACTCCCTCTTCCCGGCACCTGGCCTCGGCCAACTACAATCCCGAACGGAACAGGATTTCTTCCAGATGCAAGCTGCCACAAGCTGAAAGACTGGTTTCCCATGGAGGACCAAAGGCCTCCTACAAACTGACATCAGGCACCTGGGAAGCTGACTTTACTTACCCCAGGATACAGGCCATCCTTTGTGCCCAACTCCCTCTGCCGGGCACCAGGCCTCGGCCACCTGCAATCTCGAACAGATCAGGACTACTTCCCGATGCAAGCTGCCACAAAGTGGAAGACAAGCTTCCCTTGGAGGGCCAAAGGCCTCCTACAAACTGACATCAGGCACCTGGGCAGCTGACTTTACTTACCCCTGGAAACAGGCCATCCTTTGTGCCCAACTCCCTCATCCGGGCACCCAGCTCCGGCAACCTACAATCCCGAAACGGAACAGGATTTCTTCCAGATGCAAGCTGCCACAAGCAGGAAGCCTGGCTTCCCATGGAGGGCCAAAGGCTTCTACAAACTGACATCAGGCACGTGGGCAGCTGACTTTACTTAACCCTCTAAACAGGACATCGTTTGTGCCCAACTCCCTCTGCCGGGCACCTGGCCTCGGCCACCTACAATCCCGAACGGAACAGCATTTCTTCCAGATGCAAGCTGCCACAAGCTGGAAGACTAGCTTCCCTTGGAGGGCCAAAGGCCTCCTACAAACTGACATCAGGCAGCTGGGCAGCTGACTTTACTTACCCCTGGAATCAGGCCATCCTTTGTGCCCAACTCCCTCAGCTGGGCACCCCAGCTCCGGCCACCTACAATCCCGAACGGAACAGGATTTCTTCCAGATGCAAGCTGCCACAAGCTGGAAACGTGGCTTCTCTTGGAGGGCCAAAGGCCGCCTACAAACTGACATCAGGCACCTGGGCAGCTGACTTTACTTACCCCTGGAAACAGGCCATCCTTTGTGCCCAACTCCCTCTGCCGGGCACCTGGCCTCTGCCACCTACAATCCCGAACGGAACAGGATTTCTTCCAGATGCAAGCTGCCACAAGCTGAAAGACTGGTTTCCCATGGAGGACCAAAGGCCTCCTACAAACTGACATCAGGCACCTGGGCAGCTGACTTTACTTACCCCTGGATACAGGCCATCCTTTGTGCCCAACTCCCTCTGCCGGGCACCAGGCCTCGGCCACCTGCAATACCGAACAGATCAGGATTACTTCCCGATGCAAGCTGCCACAAGCTGGAAGCCTGGCTTTCCATGGAGGAACAATAGCCACCTGCAAACTGACATCAGGCACCTGGGCAGCTGACTTTACTTACCCCTGGAAACAGCCCATCCTTTGTGACCAACTCCCTCATCCAAGCACCCAGCTCCGGCCACCTACAATCCCGAACGGAACAGGATTTCTTCCAGATGCAAGCTGCCTTGAACAGGAAGACTTGCTTCCCTTGGAGGGCCAAAGGCCTCCTACAAACTGACATCAGGCACCTGGGCAGCTGACTTTACTTACCCCTGGAAACAGTCCATCCTTTGTGCCCAACTCCCTCTGCTGGGCTCCAGGCCTCGGCCACCTACAATCCTGAAAGGAACAGGAGTTCTTCCAGATGCAAGCTGCCACAAGTTGGAAACGTGGCTTCACTTGGAGGGCCAAAAGCCTCCCACAAACTGACATCAGGCACGTGGGCAGCTGACTTTCCTTACCTCTGGAAACAGGCCATCCTTTGTGCCCAACTCCCTCTGTCGGGCACCTGGACGCGGCCACCTACAATCCCGAACGGAACAGGATTTCTTCCCGATGCAAGCTGCCACTAGCTGGAAGCTTGGCTTCCCATGGAGGACCAAAGGCCTCCTACAAACTGACATCAGGCACTTGGGCAACTGACTTTACTTTCCTCATGAAACAGGCCATCATTTGTGCCTACCTCCCTCTGCTGGGAACCTGGCCTCGGCCACCTACAATCCCGAACGGAACAGGATTTCTTCCAGATGCAAGCTGCCACAAGCAGGAAGCCTGGCTTCCCATGGAGGGCCAAAGGCCTCCTACAAACTGACATCAGGCACCTGGGCAGCTGACTTTACTTACCCCTGGAAACAGGACATCCTTTGTGCCCAACTCCCTCTGCCGGGCACCTGGCCTCGGCCACCTACAATCCCGAACGGAACAGGATTTCTTCCAGATGCAAGCTGCCACAAACTGGAAGACTAGCTTCCCTTAAAGGGGCCAAAGGCCTTCTACAAACTGACATCAGGAACCTGGGCAGCTGACTTTATTTACCCCTGGAAACAGCCCATCCTTTGTGCCCAACTCCCTCAGCCGGGCCCACAGCTTTGGCGACCTACAATCCTGAAAGGAACAGGAGTTCTTCCAGATGCAAGCTGCCACAAGTTGGAAACGTGGCTTCACTTGGAGGGCCAAAGGCCTCCCACAAACTGACATCAGGCACGTGGGCAGCTGACTTTCCTTACCTCTGGAAACAGGCCATCCTTTGTGCCCAACTCCCTCTGTCGGGCACCTGGACGCGGCCACCTACAATCCCGAACGGAACAGGATTTCTTCCCGATGCAAGCTGTCACTAGCTGGAAGCTTGGCTTCCCATGGAGGACCAAAGGCCTCCTACAAACTGACATCAGGCACTTGGGCAACTGACTTTACTTTCCTCATGAAACAGGCCATCATTTGTGCCTACCTCCCTCTGCTGGGAACCTGGCCTCGGCCACCTACAATCCCGAACGGAACAGGATTTCTTCCAGATGCAAGCTGCCACAAAGTGGAAGCCTGGCTTCCCTTGGAGGGCCAAAGGCCTCCTACAAACTGACATCAGGCACCTGGGCAGCTGACTTTACTTACCCCTGGAAACAGCCCATCCTTTGTGTTCAACTCCCTCCGCCAGGCACCCAGCTCCGACAACCTACAATCCCGAACGGAACAGGATTTCTTCCAGATGCAAGCTGCCACAAGCTGGAAGACTGGTTTCCCATGGAGGGCCAAAGGCCTCATACAAACTGACATCACGCACTTGGGCAGCTGACTTTACTTACCCCTGGAAACAGGACATCGTTTGTGCCCAACTCCCTCTGCCGGGCACCAGGCCTCGGCCACCTACAATCCCGAACGGAACAGGATTTCTTCCCGATGCAAGCTGCCTTGAACATAAAGACTAGCTTCCCTTGGAGGGCCAAAGGCCTCCTACAAACTGACATCAGGTACCAGGGCAGCTGACTTTATTTACCCCTGGAAACAGGCCATCCTTTGTGCCCAACTCCCTCTGCCGGGCACCAGGACTCGCCCACCTACAATCTTGAACGTAACAGGATTTCTTCCAGATGCAAGCTGCCACAAGCAGGAAGCCTGGCTTCCCATGGAGGGCCAAAGGCCTCCTACAAACTGACATCAGGCACCTGGGCAGCTGACTTTACTTTCCTCATGAAACGGGCCATCATTTGTGCTCAACTCCCTCTGCCGGGCACCAGGCCTTGGCCCACTGCAATCCCGAACGGAACACGAGTTCTTCCAGATACAAGCTGCCACAAGCTGGAAACGTGGCTTCACTTGGAGGGCCAAAGGCCTCCTACAAACTGACATCAGGCACCTGGGCAGCTGACTTTACTTACCCCTGGAAACAGCCCATCCTTTGTGTTCAACTCCCTCAGCCAGGCACCCTGCTCCGGCCACCTACAATCCCGAACGGAACAGGATTTCTTCCAGATGCAAGCTGCCTTAAACAGGAAGACTAGCTTCCATTGGAGGGCCAAAGGCCTCCTACAAACTGACATCAGGCACCTGGGCAGCTGACTTTATTTACCCCTGGAAACAGGCCATCCTTTGTGCCCAACTCCCTCTGCCGGGCACCAGGCCTTGGCCCCCTACAATCCCGAACTGAACAGGAGTTCTTCCAGATGCAAGCTGCCACAAGCAGGAAACCTGGCTTCCCATGGAGGGCCAAAGGCCTCCTACAAACTGACATCAGGCACCTGGGCAGCTGACTTTACTTTCCTCATGAAACAGGCCATCATTTGTGCCCAACTCCCTCTGCCGGGCACCTGGCCTCGGCCACCTACAATCCCGAACTTAACAGGATTTCTTCCAGATACAAGCTGCCACAAACTTGAAGCCTGGCTTACCTTGGAGGGCCAAAGGACTCCTACAAACTGACATCAGGCACGTTGGCAGCTGACTTTACTTACCCCTGGAAACAGGCCATCTATTGTGCCCAACTCCCTCTGCCGGGCACCTGGCCACGACCACTTACAATCCCGAACGGAACAGGATTTCTTCCTGATGCAAGCTGCCACTAGCTGGAAGCCTGGCTTCCCATGGAGGACCAAAGGTCTCCTACAAACTGACATCAGGCACTTGGGCAGCTGACTTTACTTTCCTCATGAAACAGGCCATCATTTGTGCCTACCTCCCTCTGCTGGGAACCTGGCCTCGGCCACCTACAATCCCGAATGGAACAGGATTTCTTCCAGATGGAAGCTGCCACAAAGTGGAAGCCTGGCTTCCCTTGGAGGGCCAAAGGCCTCCTACAAACTGACATCAGGCACCTGGGCAGCTGACTTTACTTACCCCTGGAAACAGCCCATCCTTTGTGTTCAACTCCCTCCGCCAGGCACCCAGCTCCGACCACCTACAATCCCGAACGGAACAGGATTTCTTCCAGATGCAAGCTGCCACAAGCTGGAAACGTGGCTTCACTTGGAGGGCCAAAGGCCTCCTACAAACTGACATCACGCACTTGGGCAGCTGACTTTACTTACCCCTGGAAACAGGCCATCCTTTGTGCCCAACTCCCTCTGCCGGGCACCAGGCCTCGGCCACCTACAATCCCGAACAAAACAGGGTTTCTTCCCGATGCAAGCTGCCTTGAACATAAAGACTAGGTTCCCTTGGAGGGCCAAAGGCCCCCTACAAACTGACATCAGGCACCAGGGCAGCTGACTTTATTTACCCCTGGAAACAGGCCATCCTTTGTGCCCAACTCCATCTGCCGGGCACCAGGACTCGCCCACCTACAATCTTGAACGTAACAGGATTTCTTCCAGATGCAAGCTGCCACAAGCAGGAAGCCTGGCTTCCCATGGAGGGCCAAAGGCCTCCTACAAACTGACATCAGGCACCTGGGCAGCTGACTTTACTTACCCCTGGAAACAGGACATCCTTTGTGCCCAACTCCCTCTGCCGGGCACCAGGCCTCGGCCACCTACAATCCCGAACGGAACAGGATTTCTTCCAGATGCATGCTGCCACAAGCTGGAAGCGAGGCTTTCCATGGAGGACCAAAGGCCTCCTACAAACTGACATCAGGCACCTGGGCAGCTGACTTTACTTTCCTCATGAAACAGGCCATCATTTGTGCTCAACTCCCTCTGCTGGGAACCTGGCCTCGGCCACCTACAATCCCGAACGGAACAGGATTTCTTCCAGATGCAAGCTGCCACAAACTGGAAGCCTGGCTTCCCTTGGAGGGCCAAAGGCCTCCTACAAACTGACATCAGGCACCTGGGCAGCTGACTTTACTTACCCCTGGAAACAGCCCATCCTTTGTGTTCAACTCCCTCAGCCAGGCACCCAGCTCCGACCACCTACAATCCCGAACGGAACAGGATTTCTTCCAGATGCAAGCTGCCACAAGCTGGAAACGTGGCTTCACTTGGAGGGCCAAAGGCCTCCTACAAACTGACATCAGGCACTTGGGCAGCTGACTTTACTTACCCCTGGAAACAGGACATCCTTTGTGCCCAACTCCCTCTGCCGGGCACCAGGCCTCGGCCACCTACAATCCCGAACGGAACAGGATTTCTTCCAGAGGCAAGCTGCCTTAAACAGGAAGACTAGCTTCCCTTGGAGGGCCAAAGGCCTCCTACAAACTGACATCAGGCACCTGGGCAGCTGACTTTATTTACCCCTGGAGACAGGCCATTTTTTGTGCCCAACTCCTTCTGCCGGGCACCAGGACTCGCCCACCTACAATCTTGAACGGAACAGGATTTCTTCCAGATGCAAGCTGCCACAAGCAGGAAGCCTGGCTTCCCATGGAAGGCCAAAGGCCTCCTACAAACTGACATCAGGCACCTGGGCAGCTGACTTTACTTACCCCTGGAAACAGCCCATCCTTTGTGTCCAACTCCCTCAGCCGGGCACCCAGCTCTGGACTCCTACAATCCCGAACGGAACAGGATTTCTTCCAGATGCAAGCTGCCACAAGCAGGAAGCCTGGCTTCCCATGGAGGGCCAAAGGCCTCCTACAAACTGACATCAGGCACGTGGGCAGCTGACTTTACTTACCCGTGGAAACAGGCCATCCTTTGTGCCCAACTCCCTCTGCCGGGCACCAGGCCTTGGCCACCTACAATCCCGAACGGAACAGGATTTCTTCCAGATGCAAGCTGCCACAAGCAAAAAGCCTGGCTTCCTATGGAGGGCCAATGGCCGCCTACAAACTGACATCAGGCACCTGGGCAGCTGACTTATCCCTGGAAACAGGCCATCCTTTGTGCCCAACTCCCTCTGCCGGGCATTTGGCCTCGGCCACCTACAATCCCGAACGGAACCGGAGTTCTTCCAGATGCAAGCTGCCACAAGCTGGAAACGTGGCTTCAGTTGGAGGGCTAAAGGCCGCCTACAAACTGACATCAGGCACCTGGGCAGCTGACTTTACTTACCCCTGGAAACAGCCCATCCTTTGTGCCCAACTCCCTCTGCCGGGCACCTGGCCTCGGCCACCTACAATCCCGAACGGAACAGGATTTCTTCCAGATGCAAGCTGCCACAAGCTGAAAGACTGGTTTCCCATGGAGGACCAAAGGCCTCCTACAAACTGACATCAGGCACCTGGGCAGCTGACTTTACTTACCCCTGGATACAGGCCATCCTTTGTGCCCAACTCCCTCTGCCGGGCACCAGGCCTCGGCCACCTGCAATCCCGAACAGATCAGGATTACTTCCCGATGCAAGCTGCCACAAGCTGGAAGCCTGGCTTTCCATGGAGGACCAATAGCCACCTGCAAACTGACATCAGGCACCTGGGCAGCTGACTTTACTTACCCCTGGAAACAGCCCATCCTTTGTGTCCAACTCCCTCATCCGGGCACCCAGCTCCGGCCACCTACAATCCCGAACGGAACAGGATTTCTTCCAGATGCAAGCTGCCACAAGCAGGAAACCTGGCTTCCCATGGAGGGCCAAAGGCCTCCTACAAACTGACATCAAACACCTGGGCAGCTGACTTTACTTACCCCTGGAAACAGCCCAACCTTGTGTCCAACTCCCTCAGCCAGGCACCCAGCTCTGGACTCCGACAATCCCGAACTCAACAGCATTTCTTCCAGATGCAAGCTGCCACAAGCATGAAGCCTGGCTTCCCATGGAGGGCCAAAGGCCTCCTACAAACTGACATCAGGCACGTGGGCAGCTGACTTTACTTATCGCTCTAAACAGGACATCGTTTGTGCCCAACTCCCTCTGCCGGGCACCTGGCCTCGGCCACCTACAATCCCGAACGGAACAGCATTTCTTTCAGATGCAAGCTGCCAGAAGCTGGAAGACTAGCTTCCCGTGGAGGGCCAAAGGCCTCCTACAAACTGACATCAGGCACCTGTGCAGCTGACTTTACTTACCCCTGGAATCAGGCCATCCTTTGTGCCCAACTCCCTCAGCTGGGCACCCAGCTCCCGCCACCTACAATCCCGAACGGAACAGGATTTCTTCCAGATGCAAGCTGCCTTGAACAGGAAGACTTGCTTCCCTTGGAGGGCCAAAGGCCTCCTACAAACTGACATCAGGCACCTGGGCAGCTGACTTTACTTACCCCTGGAAAGAGTCCATCCTTTGTGCACAACTCCCTCTGCCGGGCACCAGGCCTTGGCCACCTACAATCCCGAACGGAACAGGATTTCTTCCAGATGCAAGCTGCCACAAGCAGGAAGCCTGGCTTCCTATGGAGGGCCAAAGGCCTCCTACAAACTGAAATCAGGCATTTGGGCAGCTCACTTTACTTTCCTCATGAAACAGGCCATCATTTGTGCCCAACTCCCTCTGCTGGGCACCTGGCCTCGGCCACCTACAATCCCGAACAGAACAGGATTTCTTCCAGATGCAAGCTGCCACAAGCAGGAAGCCTGGCTTCCCATGGAGGGCCAAAGGCTTCCTACAAACTGACATCAGGCACCTGGGGAGCTGACTTTACTTACCCCTGGAAACAGGCCAACATTTGTGCCCAACTCCCTCTGCCGGGCACCAGGCCTTGGCCACCTACATTCCCGAACGAAACAGGATTTCTTCCAGATGCAAGCTGCCACAAGCAGGAAATCTGGCTTCCCATGGAGGGCCAAAAGCCTCCTACAAACTGACATCAGGCACCTGGGCAGCTGACATTACTTACGCCTAGAAACAGCCCATCATTTGTGTCCAACTCCCTCATCCGGGCACCGAGCTCCGGACTCCTACAATCCCGAACAAAACAGGATTTCTTCCAGATGCAAGCTGCCACAAGCAGGAAACCTGGCTTCCCATGGAGGGCCAAAGGCCTCCTACAAACTGACATCAGGCACCTGGGCAGCTGACTTTACTTACCCCTGGAAACAGCCCATCCTTTGTGTCCAACTCCCTCAGCCGGGCACCCAGCTCTGGACTCCTACAATCCCGAACGGAACAGGATTTCTTCCAGATGCAAGCTGCCACAAGCAGGAAGCCTGGCTTCCCATGGAGGGCCAAAGGCCTCCTACAAACTGACATCAGGCACCTGGGCAGCTGACTTTACTTACCCGTGGAAACAGGCCATCCTTTGTGCCCAACTCCCTCTGCCGGGCACCAGGCCTTGGCCACCTACAATCCCGAACGGAACAGGATTTCTTCCAGACGCAAGCTGCCACAAGCAGGAAGCCTGGCTTCCTATGGAGGGCCAAAGGCCTCCTACAAACTGACATCAGGCACCTGGGCAGCTGACTTATCCCTGGAAACAGGCCATCCTTTGTGCCCAACTCCCTCTGCCGGGCACCTGGCCTCGGCCACCTACAATCCCGAACGGAACAGGATTTCTTCCAGATGCAAGCTGCCACAAGCTGAAAGACTGGTTTCCCATGGAGGACCAAAGGCCTCCTACAAACTGACATCAGGCACCTGGGCAGCTGACTTTACTTACCCCTGGATACAGGCCATCCTTTGTGCCCAACGTCCTCTGCCGGGCACCAGGCCTCGGCCACCTGCAATCCCGAACAGATCAGGACTACTTCCCGATGCAAGCTGCCACAAGCTGGAAGCCTGGCTTTCCATGGAGGACCAATAGCCACCTGCAAACTGACATCAGGCACCTGGGCAGCTGACTTTACTTACTGCTGGAAACAGCCCATCCTTTGTGTCCAACTCCCTCATCCGGGCACCCAGCTCCGGCCACCTACAATCCCGAACGGAACAGGATTTCTTCCAGATGCAAGCTGCCTGAAGCAGGAAGCCTGGCCTCCCATGGAGGGCCAAAGGCCTCCTTAAAACTGAGATCAGGCACCTGGGCAGCTGACTTTACTTACCCCTGGAAACAGGACATCCTTTGCGCCCAACTCCCTCTGCCGGGCAGCTGGCCTCGGCCACCTACAATCCCAAACGGAACCGGAGTTCTTCCTAATGCAAGCTGCCACAAGCTGGAAATGTGGCTTCACTTGGAGGGCCAAAGGCCTCCTACAAACTGACATCAGGCACCTGGGCAGCTGACTTTACTTTCCTAAAGAAACATGACATTATTTGTGCCCAACTCCCTCTGCCGGGCACCTGGCCTCGGCCACCTACAATCCCGAATGGAACAGGATTTCTTCCACATGCAAGCTGCCAGAAGCTGGAAGACTGGGTTCCCGTGGAGGACCAAAGGCCTCCTACAAACTGACATCAGGCACCTGGGCAGCTGACTTTACTTACCCCTGGAAACAGCCCATCCTTTGTGCCCAACTCCCTCAGCTGGGCACCCAGCTCCGGCCACCTACAATCCCGAACGGAACAGGATTTCTTCCCGATGCAAGCTGCCTTGAACATAAAGACTAGCTTTCCTTGGAGGGCCAAAGGCCTCCTACAAACTGACATCAGGCACCTGGGCAGCTGACTTTACTTACCCCTGGAAACAGGCCATCCTTTGTGTCCAACTCCCTCAGCCGGGCACCCACCTCCGGACTCCTACAATCCCGAACAAAACAGGATTTCTTCCAGATGCAAGCTGCCACAAGCAGGAAGCCTGGCTTCCCATGGAGGGCCAAAGGCCTCCTAGAAACTGACATCAGGCACCTGGGCAGCTGACTTTACTTACCCCAGGAAACAGGCCATCCTTTGTGCCCAACTCCCTCAGCCCGGCAACTGGCCTCGGCCACCTACAATCCAGAACGGAACAGGATTTGTTCCAGATGCAAGCTGCCACAAACTGGAAGCCTGGCTTCCCATGGAGGGCCAAAGGCCTCCTACAAACTAACATCAGGCACCTGAGCAGCTGACTTTACTTACCCCAGGAAACAGGCCATCATTTGTGCCCAACTCCCACTGCCGGGCACCAGGCCTTGGCCACCTACAATCCCGAACGGAACAGGATTTCTTCCAGATGCAAGCTGCCACAAGCAGGAAACCTGGCTTCCCATGGAAGGCCAAAGGCCTCCTACAAACTGACATCAGGCACCTGGGCAGCTGACTTTACTTACCCCTGGAAACAGCCCATCCTTTGTGTCCAACTCCCTCAGCCGGGCACCCAGCTCTGGACTCCTACAATCCCGAACGGAACAGGATTTCTTCAAGATGCAAGCTGCCACAAGCAGGAAGCCTGGCTTCCCATGGAGGGCCAAAGGCCTCCTACAAACTGACATCAGGCACGTGGGCAGCTGACTTTACTTACCCGTGGAAACAGGCCATCCTTTGTGCCCAACTCCCTCTGCCGGGCACCAGGCCTTGGCCACCTACAATCCCGAACGGAACAGGATTTCTTCCAGATGCAAGCTGCCACAAGCAGGAAGCCTGGCTTCCTATGGAGGGCCAATGGCCGCCTACAAACTGACATCAGGCACCTGGGCAGCTGACTTATCCCTGGAAACAGGCCATCCTTTGTGCCCAACTCCCTCTGCCGGGCATTTGGCCTCGGCCACCTACAATCCCGAACGGAACCGGAGTTCTTCCAGATGCAAGCTGCCACAAGCTGGAAACGTGGCTTCAGTTGGAGGGCTAAAGGCCGCCTACAAACTGACATCAGGCACCTGGGCAGCTGACTTTACTTACCCCTGGAAACAGCCCATCCTTTGTGCCCAACTCCCTCTGCCGGGCACCTGGCCTCGGCCACCTACAATCCCGAACGGAACAGGATTTCTTCCAGATGCAAGCTGCCACAAGCTGAAAGACTGGTTTCCCATGGAGGACCAAAGGCCTCCTACAAACTGACATCAGGCACCTGGGCAGCTGACTTTACTTACCCCTGGATACAGGCCATCCTTTGTGCCCAACTCCCTCTGCCGGGCACCAGGCCTCGGCCACCTGCAATCCCGAACAGATCAGGATTACTTCCCGATGCAAGCTGCCACAAGCTGGAAGCCTGGCTTTCCATGGAGGACCAATAGCCACCTGCAAACTGACATCAGGCACCTGGGCAGCTGACTTTACTTACCCCTGGAAACAGCCCATCCTTTGTGTCCAACTCCCTCATCCGGGCACCCAGCTCCGGCCACCTACAATCCCGAACGGAACAGGATTTCTTCCAGATGCAAGCTGCCACAAGCAGGAAACCTGGCTTCCCATGGAGGGCCAAAGGCCTCCTACAAACTGACATCAAACACCTGGGCAGCTGACTTTACTTACCCCTGGAAACAGCCCAACCTTGTGTCCAACTCCCTCAGCCAGGCACCCAGCTCTGGACTCCGACAATCCCGAACTCAACAGCATTTCTTCCAGATGCAAGCTGCCACAAGCAGGAAGCCTGGCTTCCCATGGAGGGCCAAAGGCCTCCTACAAACTGACATCAGGCACGTGGGCAGCTGACTTTACTTATCGCTCTAAACAGGACATCGTTTGTGCCCAACTCCCTCTGCCGGGCACCTGGCCTCGGCCACCTACAATCCCGAACGGAACAGCATTTCTTTCAGATGCAAGCTGCCAGAAGCTGGAAGACTAGCTTCCCGTGGAGGGCCAAAGGCCTCCTACAAACTGACATCAGGCACCTGTGCAGCTGACTTTACTTACCCCTGGAATCAGGCCATCCTTTGTGCCCAACTCCCTCAGCTGGGCACCCAGCTCCCGCCACCTACAATCCCGAACGGAACAGGATTTCTTCCAGATGCAAGCTGCCTTGAACAGGAAGACTTGCTTCCCTTGGAGGGCCAAAGGCCTCCTACAAACTGACATCAGGCACCTGGGCAGCTGACTTTACTTACCCCTGGAAAGAGTCCATCCTTTGTGCACAACTCCCTCTGCCGGGCACCAGGCCTTGGCCACCTACAATCCCGAACGGAACAGGATTTCTTCCAGATGCAAGCTGCCACAAGCAGGAAGCCTGGCTTCCTATGGAGGGCCAAAGGCCTCCTACAAACTGAAATCAGGCATTTGGGCAGCTCACTTTACTTTCCTCATGAAACAGGCCATCATTTGTGCCCAACTCCCTCTGCTGGGCACCTGGCCTCGGCCACCTACAATCCCGAACAGAACAGGATTTCTTCCAGATGCAAGCTGCCACAAGCAGGAAGCCTGGCTTCCCATGGAGGGCCAAAGGCTTCCTACAAACTGACATCAGGCACCTGGGGAGCTGACTTTACTTACCCCTGGAAACAGGCCAACATTTGTGCCCAACTCCCTCTGCCGGGCACCAGGCCTTGGCCACCTACATTCCCGAACGAAACAGGATTTCTTCCAGATGCAAGCTGCCACAAGCAGGAAATCTGGCTTCCCATGGAGGGCCAAAAGCCTCCTACAAACTGACATCAGGCACCTGGGCAGCTGACATTACTTACGCCTAGAAACAGCCCATCATTTGTGTCCAACTCCCTCAGCCGGGCACCGAGCTCCGGACTCCTACAATCCCGAACAAAACAGGATTTCTTCCAGATGCAAGCTGCCACAAGCAGGAAACCTGGCTTCCCATGGAGGGCCAAAGGCCTCCTACAAACTGACATCAGGCACCTGGGCAGCTGACTTTACTTACCCCTGGAAACAGCCCATCCTTTGTGTCCAACTCCCTCAGCCGGGCACCCAGCTCTGGACTCCTACAATCCCGAACGGAACAGGATTTCTTCCAGATGCAAGCTGCCACAAGCAGGAAGCCTGGCTTCCCATGGAGGGCCAAAGGCCTCCTACAAACTGACATCAGGCACGTGGGCAGCTGACTTTACTTATCCCCCTAAGAAGGACATCGTTTGTGCCCAACTCCCTCTGCCGGGCACCTGGCCTCGGCCACCTACAATCCCGAACGGAACAGGATTTCTTCCCGATGCAAGCTGCCTTGAACATAAAGACTTGCTTCCCTTGGAGGGCCAAAGGCCTCCTACAAACTGACATCAGGCACCTGGGCAGCTGACTTTACTTACCCGTGGAAACAGGCCATCCTTTGTGCCCAACTCCCTCTGCCGGGCCCCAGGCCTTGGCCACCTACAATCCCGAACGGAACAGGATTTCTTCCAGACGCAAGCTGCCACAAGCAGGAAGCCTGGCTTCCTATGGAGGGCCAAAGGCCTCCTACAAACTGACATCAGGCACCTGGGCAGCTGACTTATCCCTGGAAACAGGCCATCCTTTGTGCCCAACTCCCTCTGCCGGGCATTTGACCTCGGCCACCTACAATCCCGAACGGAACCGGATTTCTTCCAGATGCAAGCTGCCACAAGCAGGAAACCTGGCTTCCCATGGAGGGCCAAAGGCCTCCTACAAACTGACATCAAACACCTGGGCAGCTGACTTTACTTACCCCTGGAAACAGCCCAACCTTTGTGTCCAACTCCCTCAGCCAGGCACCCAGCTCTGGACTCCGACAATCCCGAACGGAACAGCATTTCTTCCAGATGCAAGCTGCCACAAGCAGGAAGCCTGGCTTCCCATGGAGGGCCAAAGGCCTCCTACAAACTGACATCAGGCACGTGGGCAGCTGACTTTACTTATCGCTCTAAACAGGACATCGTTTGTGCCCAACTCCCTCTGCCGGGCACCTGGCCTCGGCCACCTACAATCCCGAACGGAACAGCATTTCTTTCAGATGCAAGCTGCCAGAAGCTGGAAGACTAGCTTCCCGTGGAGGGCCAAAGGCCTCCTACAAACTGACATCAGGCACCTGTGCAGCTGACTTTACTTACCCCTGGAATCAGGCCATCCTTTGTGCCCAACTCCCTCAGCTGGGCACCCAGCTCCCGCCACCTACAATCCCGAACGGAACAGGATTTCTTCCAGATGCAAGCTGCCTTGAACAGGAAGACTTGCTTCCCTTGGAGGGCCAAAGGCCTCCTACAAACTGACATCAGGCACCTGGGCAGCTGACTTTACTTACCCCTGGAAAGAGTCCATCCTTTGTGCACAACTCCCTCTGCCGGGCACCAGGCCTTGGCCACCTACAATCCCGAACGGAACAGGATTTCTTCCAGATGCAAGCTGCCACAAGCAGGAAGCCTGGCTTCCTATGGAGGGCCAAAGGCCTCCTACAAACTGAAATCAGGCATTTGGGCAGCTCACTTTACTTTCCTCATGAAACAGGCCATCATTTGTGCCCAACACCCTCTGCTGGGCACCTGGCCTCGGCCACCTACAATCCCGAACAGAACAGGATTTCTTCCAGATGCAAGCTGCCACAAGCAGGAAGCCTGGCTTCACTTGGAGGGCCAAAGGCCTCCTACAAACTGACACCAGGCACCTGGGCAGCTGACTTTACTTACCCCTGGAAACAGGCCAACATTTGTGCCCAACTCCCTCTGCCGGGCACCAGGCCTTGGCCACCTACAATCCCGAACGAAACAGGATTTCTTCCAGATGCAAGCTGCCACAAGCAGGAAATCTGGCTTCCCATGGAGGGCCAAAAGCCTCCTACAAACTGACATCAGGCACCTGGGCAGCTGACTTTACTTACCCCTAGAAACAGCCCATCATTTGTGTCCAACTCCCTCAGCCGGGCACCCAGCTCCGGACTCCTACATTCCCGAACAAAACAGGATTTCTTCCAGATGCAAGCTGCCACAAGCAGGAAACCTGGCTTCCCATGGAGGGCCAAAGGCCTCCTACAAACTGACATCAGGCACCTGGGCAGCTGACTTTACTTACCCCTGGAAACAGCCCATCCTTTGTGTCCAACTCCCTCAGCCGGGCACCCAGCTCTGGACTCCTACAATCCCGAACGGAACAGGATTTCTTCCAGATGCAAGCTGCCACAAGCAGGAAGCCTGGCTTCCCATGGAGGGCCAAAGGCCTCCTACAAACTGACATCAGGCACGTGGGCAGCTGACTTTACTTATCCCCCTAAAAAGGACATCGTTTGTGCCCAACTCCCTCTGCCGGGCACCTGGCCTCGGCCACCTACAATCCCGAACGGAACAGGATTTCTTCCCGATGCAAGCTGCCTTGAACATAAAGACTTGCTTCCCTTGGAGGGCCAAAGGCCTCCTACAAACTGACATCAGGCACCAGGGCAGCTGACTTTACTTACCCGTGGAAACAGGCCATCCTTTGTGCCTAACTCCCTCTGCCGGGCCCCAGGCCTTGGCCACCTACAATCCCGAACGGAACAGGATTTCTTCCAGACGCAAGCTGCCACAAGCAGGAAGCCTGGCTTCCTATGGAGGGCCAAAGGCCTCCTACAAACTGACATCAGGCACCTGGGCAGCTGACATATCCCTGGAAACAGGCCATCCTTTGTGCCCAACTCCCTCTGCCGGGCATTTGGCCTCGGCCACCTACAATCCCGAACGGAACCGGAGTTCTTCCAGATGCAAGCTGCCACAAGCTGGAAACGTGGCTTCACTTGGAGGGCCAAAGGCCGCCTACAAACTGACATCAGGCACCTGGGCAGCTGACTTTACTTACCCCTGGAAACAGGACATCCTTTGTGCCCAACTCCCTCTGCCGGGCACCTGGCCTCGGCCACCTACAATCCCGAACGGAACAGGATTTCTTCCAGATGCAAGCTGCCACAAGCTGAAAGACTGGTTTCCCATGGAGGACCAAAGGCCTCCTACAAACTGACATCAGGCACCTGGGCAGCTGACTTTACTTACCCCTGGATACAGGCCATCCTTTGTGCCCAACGTCCTCTGCCGGGCACCAGGCCTCGGCCACCTGCAATCCCGAACAGATCAGGACTACTTCCCGATGCAAGCTGCCACAAGCTGGAAGCCTGGCTTCCCATGGAGGGCCAAAGGCCTCCTACAAACTAACATCAGGCACCTGAGCAGCTGACTTTACTTACCCCAGGAAACAGCCCATCCTTTGTGTCCAACTCCCTCATCCGGGCACCCAGCTCCGGCCACCTACAATCCCGAACGGAACAGGATTTCTTCCAGATGCAAGCTGCCTGAAGCAGGAAGCCTGGCCTCCCATGGAGGGCCAAAGGCCTCCTTAAAACTGACATCAGGCACCTGGGCAGCTGACTTTACTTACCCCTGGAAACAGGACATCCTTTGCGCCCAACTCCCTCTGCCGGGCAGCTGGCCTCGGCCACCTACAATCCCAAACGGAACCGGAGTTCTTCCTAATGCAAGCTGCCACAAGCTGGAAATGTGGCTTCACTTGGAGGGCCAAAGGCCTCCTACAAACTGACATCAGGCACCTGGGCAGCTGACTTTACTTTCCTAAAGAAACATGACATTATTTGTGCCCAACTCCCTCTGCCGGGCACCTGGCCTCGGCCACCTACAATCCCGAATGGAACAGGATTTCTTCCACATGCAAGCTGCCAGAAGCTGGAAGACTGGGTTCCCGTGGAGGACCAAAGGCCTCCTACAAACTGACATCAGGCACCTGGGCAGCTGACTTTACTTACCCCTGGAAACAGCCCATCCTTTGTGCCCAACTCCCTCAGCTGGGCACCCAGCTCCGGCCACCTACAATCCCGAACGGAACAGGATTTCTTCCCGATGCAAGCTGCCTTGAACATAAAGACTAGCTTTCCTTGGAGGGCCAAAGGCCTCCTACAAACTGACATCAGGCACCTGGGCAGCTGACTTTACTTACCCCTGGAAACAGGCCATCCTTTGTGTCCAACTCCCTCAGCCGGGCACCCACCTCCGGACTCCTACAATCCCGAACAAAACAGGATTTCTTCCAGATGCAAGCTGCCACAAGCAGGAAGCCTGGCTTCCCATGGAGGGCCAAAGGCCTCCTAGAAACTGACATCAGGCACCTGGGCAGCTGACTTTACTTACCCCAGGAAACAGGCCATCCTTTGTGCCCAACTCCCTCAGCCCGGCAACTGGCCTCGGCCACCTACAATCCAGAACGGAACAGGATTTGTTCCAGATGCAAGCTGCCACAAACTGGAAGCCTGGCTTCCCATGGAGGGCCAAAGGCCTCCTACAAACTAACATCAGGCACCTGAGCAGCTGACTTTACTTACCCCAGGAAACAGGCCATCATTTGTGCCCAACTCCCACTGCCGGGCACCAGGCCTTGGCCACCTACAATCCCGAACGGAACAGGATTTCTTCCAGATGCAAGCTGCCACAAGCAGGAAACCTGGCTTCCCATGGAAGGCCAAAGGCCTCCTACAAACTGACATCAGGCACCTGGGCAGCTGACTTTACTTACCCCTGGAAACAGCCCATCCTTTGTGTCCAACTCCCTCAGCCGGGCACCCAGCTCTGGACTCCTACAATCCCGAACGGAACAGGATTTCTTCCCGATGCAAGCTGCCTTGAACATAAAGACTAGCTTTCCTTGGAGGGCCAAAGGCCTCCTACAAACTGACATCAGGCACCTGGGCAGCTGACTTTACTTACCCCTGGAAACAGGCCATCATTTGTGCCCAACTCCCTCTGCCGGGCATTTGGCCTCGGCCACCTACAATCCCGAACGGAACCGGAGTTCTTCCAGATGCAAGCTGCCACAAGCAGGAAACGTGGCTTCACTTGGAGGGCCAAAGGCCGCCTACAAACTGACATCAGGCACCTGGGCAGCTGACTTTACTTACCCCTGGAAACAGGCCATCCTTTGTGCCCAACTCCCTCTTCCCGGCACCTGGCCTCGGCCAACTACAATCCCGAACGGAACAGGATTTCTTCCAGATGCAAGCTGCCACAAGCTGAAAGACTGGTTTCCCATGGAGGACCAAAGGCCTCCTACAAACTGACATCAGGCACCTGGGAAGCTGACTTTACTTACCCCAGGATACAGGCCATCCTTTGTGCCCAACTCCCTCTGCCGGGCACCAGGCCTCGGCCACCTGCAATCTCGAACAGATCAGGACTACTTCCCGATGCAAGCTGCCACAAAGTGGAAGACAAGCTTCCCTTGGAGGGCCAAAGGCCTCCTACAAACTGACATCAGGCACCTGGGCAGCTGACTTTACTTACCCCTGGAAACAGGCCATCCTTTGTGCCCAACTCCCTCATCCGGGCACCCAGCTCCGGCAACCTACAATCCCGAACGGAACAGGATTTCTTCCAGATGCAAGCTGCCACAAGCAGGAAGCCTGGCTTCCCATGGAGGGCCAAAGGCCTTCTACAAACTGACATCAGGCACGTGGGCAGCTGACTTTACTTAACCCTCTAAACAGGACATCGTTTGTGCCCAACTCCCTCTGCCGGGCACCTGGCCTCGGCCACCTACAATCCCGAACGGAACAGCATTTCTTCCAGATGCAAGCTGCCACAAGCTGGAAGACTAGCTTCCCTTGGAGGGCCAAAGGCCTCCTACAAACTGACATCAGGCAGCTGGGCAGCTGACTTTACTTACCCCTGGAATCAGGCCATCCTTTGTGCCCAACTCCCTCAGCTGGGCACCCAGCTCCGGCCACCTACAATCCCGAACGGAACAGGATTTCTTCCAGATGCAAGCTGCCACAAGCTGGAAACGTGGCTTCTCTTGGAGGGCCAAAGGCCGCCTACAAACTGACATCAGGCACCTGGGCAGCTGACTTTACTTACCCCTGGAAACAGGCCATCCTTTGTGCCCAACTCCCTCTGCCGGGCACCTGGCCTCTGCCACCTACAATCCCGAACGGAACAGGATTTCTTCCAGATGCAAGCTGCCACAAGCTGAAAGACTGGTTTCCCATGGAGGACCAAAGGCCTCCTACAAACTGACATCAGGCACCTGGGCAGCTGACTTTACTTACCCCTGGATACAGGCCATCCTTTGTGCCCAACTCCCTCTGCCGGGCACCAGGCCTCGGCCACCTGCAATACCGAACAGATCAGGATTACTTCCCGATGCAAGCTGCCACAAGCTGGAAGCCTGGCTTTCCATGGAGGAACAATAGCCACCTGCAAACTGACATCAGGCACCTGGGCAGCTGACTTTACTTACCCCTGGAAACAGCCCATCCTTTGTGACCAACTCCCTCATCCAAGCACCCAGCTCCGGCCACCTACAATCCCGAACGGAACAGGATTTCTTCCAGATGCAAGCTGCCTTGAACAGGAAGACTTGCTTCCCTTGGAGGGCCAAAGGCCTCCTACAAACTGACATCAGGCACCTGGGCAGCTGACTTTACTTACCCCTGGAAACAGTCCATCCTTTGTGCCCAACTCCCTCTGCTGGGCTCCAGGCCTCGGCCACCTACAATCCTGAAAGGAACAGGAGTTCTTCCAGATGCAAGCTGCCACAAGTTGGAAACGTGGCTTCACTTGGAGGGCCAAAAGCCTCCCACAAACTGACATCAGGCACGTGGGCAGCTGACTTTCCTTACCTCTGGAAACAGGCCATCCTTTGTGCCCAACTCCCTCTGTCGGGCACCTGGACGCGGCCACCTACAATCCCGAACGGAACAGGATTTCTTCCCGATGCAAGCTGCCACTAGCTGGAAGCTTGGCTTCCCATGGAGGACCAAAGGCCTCCTACAAACTGACATCAGGCACTTGGGCAACTGACTTTACTTTCCTCATGAAACAGGCCATCATTTGTGCCTACCTCCCTCTGCTGGGAACCTGGCCTCGGCCACCTACAATCCCGAACGGAACAGGATTTCTTCCAGATGCAAGCTGCCACAAGCAGGAAGCCTGGCTTCCCATGGAGGGCCAAAGGCCTCCTACAAACTGACATCAGGCACCTGGGCAGCTGACTTTACTTACCCCTGGAAACAGGACATCCTTTGTGCCCAACTCCCTCTGCCGGGCACCTGGCCTCGGCCACCTACAATCCCGAACGGAACAGGATTTCTTCCAGATGCAAGCTGCCACAAACTGGAAGACTAGCTTCCCTTAAAGGGGCCAAAGGCCTTCTACAAACTGACATCAGGAACCTGGGCAGCTGACTTTATTTACCCCTGGAAACAGCCCATCCTTTGTGCCCAACTCCCTCAGCCGGGCCCACAGCTTTGGCGACCTACAATCCTGAAAGGAACAGGAGTTCTTCCAGATGCAAGCTGCCACAAGTTGGAAACGTGGCTTCACTTGGAGGGCCAAAGGCCTCCCACAAACTGACATCAGGCACGTGGGCAGCTGACTTTCCTTACCTCTGGAAACAGGCCATCCTTTGTGCCCAACTCCCTCTGTCGGGCACCTGGACGCGGCCACCTACAATCCCGAACGGAACAGGATTTCTTCCCGATGCAAGCTGTCACTAGCTGGAAGCTTGGCTTCCCATGGAGGACCAAAGGCCTCCTACAAACTGACATCAGGCACTTGGGCAACTGACTTTACTTTCCTCATGAAACAGGCCATCATTTGTGCCTACCTCCCTCTGCTGGGAACCTGGCCTCGGCCACCTACAATCCCGAACGGAACAGGATTTCTTCCAGATGCAAGCTGCCACAAAGTGGAAGCCTGGCTTCCCTTGGAGGGCCAAAGGCCTCCTACAAACTGACATCAGGCACCTGGGCAGCTGACTTTACTTACCCCTGGAAACAGCCCATCCTTTGTGTTCAACTCCCTCCGCCAGGCACCCAGCTCCGACAACCTACAATCCCGAACGGAACAGGATTTCTTCCAGATGCAAGCTGCCACAAGCTGGAAGACTGGTTTCCCATGGAGGGCCAAAGGCCTCATACAAACTGACATCACGCACTTGGGCAGCTGACTTTACTTACCCCTGGAAACAGGACATCGTTTGTGCCCAACTCCCTCTGCCGGGCACCAGGCCTCGGCCACCTACAATCCCGAACGGAACAGGATTTCTTCCCGATGCAAGCTGCCTTGAACATAAAGACTAGCTTCCCTTGGAGGGCCAAAGGCCTCCTACAAACTGACATCAGGTACCAGGGCAGCTGACTTTATTTACCCCTGGAAACAGGCCATCCTTTGTGCCCAACTCCCTCTGCCGGGCACCAGGACTCGCCCACCTACAATCTTGAACGTAACAGGATTTCTTCCAGATGCAAGCTGCCACAAGCAGGAAGCCTGGCTTCCCATGGAGGGCCAAAGGCCTCCTACAAACTGACATCAGGCACCTGGGCAGCTGACTTTACTTTCCTCATGAAACGGGCCATCATTTGTGCTCAACTCCCTCTGCCGGGCACCAGGCCTTGGCCCACTGCAATCCCGAACGGAACACGAGTTCTTCCAGATACAAGCTGCCACAAGCTGGAAACGTGGCTTCACTTGGAGGGCCAAAGGCCTCCTACAAACTGACATCAGGCACCTGGGCAGCTGACTTTACTTACCCCTGGAAACAGCCCATCCTTTGTGTTCAACTCCCTCAGCCAGGCACCCTGCTCCGGCCACCTACAATCCCGAACGGAACAGGATTTCTTCCAGATGCAAGCTGCCTTAAACAGGAAGACTAGCTTCCATTGGAGGGCCAAAGGCCTCCTACAAACTGACATCAGGCACCTGGGCAGCTGACTTTATTTACCCCTGGAAACAGGCCATCCTTTGTGCCCAACTCCCTCTGCCGGGCACCAGGCCTTGGCCCCCTACAATCCCGAACTGAACAGGAGTTCTTCCAGATGCAAGCTGCCACAAGCAGGAAACCTGGCTTCCCATGGAGGGCCAAAGGCCTCCTACAAACTGACATCAGGCACCTGGGCAGCTGACTTTACTTTCCTCATGAAACAGGCCATCATTTGTGCCCAACTCCCTCTGCCGGGCACCTGGCCTCGGCCACCTACAATCCCGAACTTAACAGGATTTC
>NW_027094751.1:0-58002 GCF_029207755.1 Chamaea fasciata
TGCCCTGCCTGTCCCCTAGGTGTCCCTGGGGGTGCCCTCGCTGTCCCTGGGGTGCCCTGGCTGTCACCTAGGCGGCCCTGGGGGTGCCCTGGGTGTCCCTGGGGTGCCCTGGCTGTCCCCTAGGTGTCCCTGGGGATGCGCTGGGTGTCCCCTGGAGTGCCCGTGCTGTCCCCTAAATGTCCCTGGGGGTGCCCTGGCTGTCCCCTAGGTGTCCCTGGGGGTGCCCTGCCTGTCCCTAGGTGTCCCTGGGGGTGCCCTGGCTGTCCCCTAGGTGTCCCTGGGGGGTGCCCTGGGTGTCCCTAGGGTGCCCTGGCTGTCCCCTAGGTGTCCCTGGGGGTGCCCTGGGTGTCCCTGGGGTGCCCTGGCTGTCCCCAAGGTGTCCCTGTGGGTGCCCAGAGTGTCCCTGGGAGTGCCCTGCCTGTCCCCTAGGTGTCCCTGGGGCTGCCCTGGGTGTCCCTGGGGTGCCCTGGCTGTCCCCTAGGTGGCCCTGGGGGTGCCCTGCCTGTCCCCTAGGTGTCCCTGGGGGTGCCCTGGCTGTCCCTGGGGGAGCCCTGGCTGTCCCCTAGGTGTCACTGGGGGTGCCCTGCCTGTCCCTAGGTGTCCCTGGGGGTGCCCTCGCTGTCCCTGGGGTGCCCTGGCTGTCCCCTAGGTGTCCCTGGAGGTGCCCTGGGTGTCCCTGGGGGTGCCGTGGCAGTCCCCTAGGTGTCCTGGGGATGCCCTGGGTGTCCCTGGAGTGCTGGTGCTGTCCCCTAAATGTCCCTGGGGGTACCCTGGCTGTCCCCTAGGTGTCCCTGGGGGTGCCCTGCCTGTCCTTTAGGTGTCCCTGGGGTGCCCTGGCTGTCTTTAGGGTGCCCTGGCTGTCCCCTAGGTGTCCCTGGGGGTGCCCTAGGTATCCCTGGGGGTGCCCTGGCTGTCCCTAGGGTGCCCTGGCTGTCCCCTTGGTGTCCCTGGGGTGCCCTGTGGGTCCCTGGGGTGCCCTGGAGGTGCCCTGGTGTCCCTGGGGGTGCCCTGGCTGTCCCCTAGGTGTCCCTGGGGGTGCCCTGGCTGTCCCTGGAGTGCCCTGGCTGTCCCCTCGGTGTCCCTGGGGGGGCCCTGGCTGTCCCCTAGGTGTCCCTGGGGGTGCCCTGGGTGTCTCTGGGGTGCCCTTGGTGTCCCTGGGGGTGCCCTGGCTGTCCCCTAGGTGTCCTTGGGGGTGCCCTGGGTGTCCCTGGGCTGCCCTGGCTGTCCCCTAGGTGTCCCTGGGGGTGCCCTAGGTGTCCCTGGGGGTGCACAGGTGTCACTGGGGTCCCCTGGCCGTCCCGTACGTGTCCCTAGGGGGGCCCTGAAGGTACCCTAGGTGTCCCTGGGCTGCCCTGGGTGTCCCTGGGGTGCCCTGGCTGTCCCCTAGGTGTCCCTGGGGGTGCCATGGATGTCCCTGGGGGGGCCCTGGCTGTCCCTGGGGCTGCCCTGGCTGTCCCCTAGGTGGCCCTGGGGGTGCCCTGGCTGTCCCCTAGGTGTCCCTGGGGGTGCCCTGGCTGTCCCTGGGGGAGCCCTGGCTGTCCCCTAGGTGTCACTGGGGGTGCCCTGGCTGTCCCCTCGGTGTCCCTGGGGGTGCCCTGCCTGTCCCCTAGGTGTCCCTGGGGGTGCCCTGGCTTTTCCCCTCGTTGTCCCTGGGGGTGCCCTGCCTGTCCCCTAGGTGTCCCTGGGGGTGCCCTGCCTGTCCCCTAGGTGTCCCTGGGGGTTGCCCTCGCTGTCCCTGGGGTGCCCTGGCTTTCCCCTCGGTGTCCCTGGGGGTGCCCTGCCTGTCCCCTAGGTGTCCCTGGGGGTGCCCTGCCTGTCCCCTAGGTGTCCCTGGGGGTGCCCTCGCTGTCCCTGGGGTGCCCTGGCTGTCCCCTAGGCGGCCCTGGGGGTGCCCTGGGTGTCCCTGGGGTGCCCTGGCTGTCCCCTAGGTGTCCCTGGGGATGCCCTGGGTGTCCCTGGAGTGCCCGTGCTGTCCCCTAAATGTCCCTGGGGGTGCCCTGGCTGTCCCCTAGGTGTCCCTGGAGGTGCCCTGCCTGTCCCCTAGGTGTCCCTGGGGGTGCCCTGGCTGTCCCCTGGGTGTCCCTGGGGTGCCCTGGGTGTCCCTAGGGTGCCCTGGCTGTCCCCTAGGTGTCCCTGGGGGTGCCCTGGGTGTCCCTGGGGTGCCCTGGCTGTCCCCAAGATGTCCCTGTGGGTGCCCAGAGTGTCCCTGGGAGTGCCCTGCCTGTCCCCTTTGTGTCCCTGGGGCTGCCCTGGGTGTCCCTGGGGTGCCCTGGCTGTCCCCTAGGTGGCCCTGGGGGTGCCCTGGCTGTCCCTGGGGGAGCCCTGGCTGTCCCCTAGGTGTCACTGGGGGTGCCCTGCCTGTCCCCTAGGTGTCCCTGGGGGTGCCCTCGCTGTCCCTGGGGTGCCCTGGCTGTCCCCTAGGCGGCCCTGGGGGTGCTCTGTGGGTCCCTGGGGTGCCCTGGAGGTGCCCTGGTGTCCCTGGGGGTGCCCTGGCTGTCCCCTCGGTGTCCCTGGGGGGGCCCTGGCTGTCCCCTAGGTGTCCCTGGGGGTGCCCTGGGTGTCTCTGGGTGCCCTTGGTGTCCCTGGGGGTGCCCTGGCTGTCCCCTAGGTGTCCTTGGGGGTGCCCTGGGTGTCCCTGGGCTGCCCTGGCTGTCCCCTAGGTGTCCCTGGGGGTGCCCTAGGTGTCCCTGGGGGTGCACAGGGTGTCACTGGGGTCCCCTGGCCGTCCCGTACGTGTCCCTAGGGGGGCCCTGAAGGTACCCTAGGTGTCCCTGGGGCTGCCCTGGGTGTCCCTGGGGTGCCCTGGCTGTCCCCTAGTGTCCCTGGGGGTGCCCTGGATGTCCCTGGGGGGGCCCTGGCTGTCCCTGGGGGTGCCCTGGCTGTCCCCTAGGTGGCCCTGGGGGTGCCCTGGCTGTCCCCTAGGTGTCCCTGGGGGTGCCCTGGCTGTCCCTGGGGGAGCCCTGGCTGTCCCCTCGGTGTCCCTGGGGGTGCCCTGCCTGTCCCCTAGGTGTCCCTGGGGGTGCCCTGGCTTTCCCCTCGTTGTCCCTGGGGGTGCCCTGCCTGTCCCCTAGGTGTCCCTGGGGGTGCCCTGCCTGTCCCCTAGGTGTCCCTGGGGGTGCCCTCGCTGTCCCTGGGGTGCCCTGGCTTTCCCCTCGGTGTCCCTGGGGGTGCCATGCCTGTACCCTAGGTGTCCCTGGGGGTGCCCTGCCTGTCCCCTAGGTGTCCCTGGGGGTGCCCTCGCTGTCCCTGGGGTGCCCTGGCTGTCCCCTAGGCGGCCCTGGGGGTGCCCTGGGTGTCCCTGGGGTGCCCTGGCTGTCCCCTAGGTGTCCCTGGGGATGCGCTGGGTGTCCCTGGAGTGCCCGTGCTGTCCCCTAAATGTCCCTGGGGGTGCCCTGGCTGTCCCCTAGGTGTCCCTGGGGGTGCCCTGCCTGTCCCCTAGGTGTCCCTGGGGGTGCCCTGGCTGTCCCCTAGGTGTCCCTGGGGGTGCCCTGGGTGTCCCTAGGGTGCCCTGGCTGTCCCCTAGGTGTCCCTGGGGGTGCCCTGGGTGTCCCTGGGGTGCCCTGGCTGTCCCCAAGGTGTCCCTGTGGGTGCCCAGAGTGTCCCTGGGAGTGCCCTGCCTGTCCCCTAGGTGTCCCTGGGGCTGCCCTGGGTGTCCCTGGGGTGCCCTGGCTGTCCCCTAGGTGGCCCTGGGGGTGCCCTGCCTGTCCCCTAGGTGTCCCCTGGGGGTGCCCTGGCTGTCCCTGGGGGAGCCCTGGCTGTCCCCTAGGTGTCACTGGGGGTGCCCTGCCTGTCCCCTAGGTGTCCCTGGGGGTGCCCTCGCTGTCCCTGGGGTGCCCTGGCTGTCCCCTAGGTGTCCCTGGAGGTGCCCTGGGTGTCCCTGGGGGTGCCGTGGCAGTCCCCTAGGTGTCCCTGGGGATGCCCTGGGTGTCCCTGGAGTGCTGGTGCTGTCCCCTAAATGTCCCTGGGGGTACCCTGGCTGTCCCCTAGGTGTCCCTGGGGGTGCCCTGCCTGTCCTTTAGGTGTCCCTGGGGTGCCCTGGCTGTCTTTAGGGTGCCCTGGCTGTCCCCTAGGTGTCCCTGGGGTGCCCTAGGTATCCCTGGGGGTGCCCTGGCTGTCCCTAGGGTGCCCTGGCTGTCCCCTTGGTGTCCCTGGGGGTGCCCTGTGGGTCCCTGGGGTGCCCTGGAGGTGCCCTGGTGTCCCTGGGGGTGCCCTGGCTGTCCCCTAGGTGTCCCTGGGGGTGCCCTGGCTGTCCCTGGAGTGCCCTGGCTGTCCCCTCGGTGTCCCTGGGGGGGCCCTGGCTGTCCCCTAGGTGTCCCTGGGCGTGCCCTGGGTGTCCTCTGGGGTGCCCTTGGTGTCCCTGGGGGTGCCCTGGCTGTCCCCTAGGTGTCCTTGGGGTGCCCTGGGTGTCCCTGGGCTGCCCTGGCTGTCCCCTAGGTGTCCCTGGGGGTGCCCTAGGTGTCCCTGGGGTGCACAGGGTGTCACTGGGGTCCCCTGGCCGTCCCGTACGTGTCCCTAGGGGGGCCCTGAAGGTACCCTAGGTGTCCCTGGGGCTGCCCTGGGTGTCCCTGGGGTGCCCTGGCTGTCCCCTAGGTGTCCCTGGGGGTGCCATGGATGTCCCTGGGGGGGCCCTGGCTGTCCCCTGGGGCTGCCCTGGCTGTCCCCTAGGTGGCCCTGGGGGTGCCCTGGCTGTCCCCTAGGTGTCCCTGGGGGTGCCCTGGCTGTCCCTGGGGGAGCCCTGGCTGTCCCCTAGGTGTCACTGGGGGTGCCCTGGCTGTCCCCTCGGTGTCCCTGGGGTGCCCTGCCTGTCCCCTAGGTGTCCCTGGGGGTGCCCTGGCTTTCCCCTCGTTGTCCCTGGGGGTGCCCTGCCTGTCCCCTAGGTGTCCCTGGGGGTGCCCTGCCTGTCCCCTAGGTGTCCCTGGGGGTGCCCTCGCTGTCCCTGGGGTGCCCTGGCTTTCCCCTCGGTGTCCCTGGGGGTGCCATGCCTGTCCCCTAGGTGTCCCTGGGGGTGCCCTGCCTGTCCCCTAGGTGTCCCTGGGGGTGCCCTCGCTGTCCCTGGGGTGCCCTGGCTGTCCCTAGGCGGCCCTGGGGGTGCCCTGGGTGTCCCTGGGGTGCCCTGGCTGTCCCCTAGGTGTCCCTGGGATGCGCTGGGTGTCCCTGGAGTGCCCGTGCTGTCCCCTAAATGTCCCTGGGGGTGCCCTGGCTGTCCCCTAGGTGTCCCTGAGGGTGCCCTGCCTGTCCCCTAGGTGTCCCTGGGGGTGCCCTGGCTGTCCCCTAGGTGTCCCTGGGGGTGCCCTGGTGTCCCTAGGGTGCCCTGGCTGTCCCCTAGGTGTCCCTGGGGTGCCCTGGGTGTCCCTGGGGTGCCCTGGCTGTCCCAAGGTGTCCCTGTGGGTGCCCAGAGTGTCCCTGGGAGTGCCCTGCCTGTCCCCTAGGTGTCCCTGGGGGTGCCCTGGCTGTCCCTGGGGGAGCCCTGGCTGTCCCCTAGGTGTCACTGGGGGTGCCCTGCCTGTCCCCTAGGTGTCCCTGGGGTGCCCTCGCTGTCCCCTGGGGTGCCCCTGGCTGTCCCCTAGGTGTCCCTGGAGGTGCCCTGGGTGTCCCTGGGGGTGCCGTGGCAGTCCCCTAGGTGTCCCTGGGGATGCCCTGGGTGTCCCTGGAGTGCCGGTGCTGTCCCCTAAATGTCCCTGGGGGTACCCTGGCTGTCCCCTAGGTGTCCCTGGGGGTGCCCTGCCTGTCCCCTAGGTGTCCCTGGGGTGCCCTGGCTGTCTTTAGGGTGCCCTGGCTGTCCCCTACGTGTCCCTGGGGGTGCCCTAGGTATCCCTGGGGGTGCCCTGGCTGTCCCCTAGGGTGCCCTGGCTGTCCCCTTGGTGTCCCTTGGGGTGCCCTGTGGGTCCCTGGGGTGCCCTGGAGGTGCCCTGGTGTCCCTGGGGGTGCCCTGGCTGTCCCCTAGGTGTCCCTGGGGGTGCCCTGGCTGTCCCTGGAGTGCCCTGGCTGTCCCCTCGGTGTCCCTGGGGGGGCCCCTGGCTGTCCCCTAGGTGTCCCTGGGGGTGCCCTGGGTGTCCCTGGGGTGCCCTGGCTGTCCCTGGGGTGCCCGGGAGGTCCCCTACGTGTCCCTGCGGTACCCTGGGTGTCCCGTAGGTGTCCCTGGGCTGCCCTGGCTGTCCCCCTCGGTGTCCCTGGGGGTGCGCTGGTGTCCCTCGGGGTGCCCTGGGTGTCCCCTACGTGTCCCTGGGGGTGCCCTGGCTGTCCCCCTAGGTGTCCCTGGGGGTGCCCTGGCTGTCCCCTCGGTGTCCCTGGGGATGCCCTGCCTGTCCCCTAGGTGTCCCTGGGGGTGCCCTGGCTGTCCCCTAGGTGTCCCTGGGGGTGCCCTGGGTGTGCCTGGGGTGCCCTTGCTGTCCCCTAGGTGTCCCTGGGGGTGCCCAGGGTGTCCCTGGGGATGCCCTGGCTGTCCCCTAGGTGTCCCTGGGGGTGCCCTGGGTGTCCCTGGGGGTGCCTGGATGTCCCTGGAGTGCCCTGGCTGTCCCCTAGGTGTCCCTGGGGGTGCCCTGCCTGTCCCCTAGGTGTCCCGGGGGGTGCCCCTGGCTGTCCTCTAGGTGTTCCTGGGGGTGCCCTGGGTGTCCCTCGGATGCCCTGGCTGTCTCCTAGGTGTCCCTGGGGGTGCCCTGGGTGTCCCCTGGGGGGGCCCTGGCTGTTCCCCTCGGTGTCCCTGGGGGTGCCCTGGTTGTGCCCTCGGTGTCCCTGAGGGTGCCCTGGCTGTCCCTAGGGTGCCCTGGCTGTGCCCTAGGTGTCCCTGGGGGTGCCCTGGCTGTCCCTAGGGTGCCCTGGCTGTGCCCTCGGTGTCCCTGGGGGGGGCCCTGGCTGTCCCCTATGTGTCCCTGGGGGTGCCCTGCCTGTCCCCTAGGTGTCCCTGGGGGTGCCCTGTCTGTCCTCTAGGTGTCCCTGGGGGTGCCCTGGTTGTCCCTGGGGATGCCCTGGCTGTCCCCTAGGTGTCCCTGGGGGTGCCCTGGGTGTCCCTGGGGGGGCCCAGGCTGTCCCCTAGGTGTCCCTGGGGGTGCCCTGGCTGTGCCCTCGGTGTCCCTGAGGGTGCCCTGGCTGTCCCTAGGGTGCCCCGGCTGTGCCCTTGGTGTCCCTGGGGGTGCCCTGGCTGTCCCTCGGGTGCCCTGGCTGTCCCCTAGGTGTCCCTGGGGGTGCCCTGGGTGTCCCTGGGCTGCCCTGGCTGTCCCCAAGGTGTCCCTGTGGGTGCCCAGAGTGTCCCTGGGAGTGCCCTGGCTGTGCCCTCGGTGTCCCTGGGGGTGCCCTGGGTGTCCCTGGGGTGCCCTGGCTGACCCCAAGGTGTCCCTTGGGGTGCCCAGAGTGTCCCTGGGAGGTCCCTGGCTGTCCCCTAGGGGTCTCTGGGGGTGCCCTGGCTGTCCCGTCAGTGTCCCTGGGGGTGCCCTGCCTGTCCCTTAGGTGTCCCTGGGGGTGCCCTGGCTGTCCCTAGGCTGCCCTGGCTGTGCCCTCGGTGTCTCTGGGGTGCCCTGGGTGTCCCTGGGGTGCCCTGGCTGACCCCAAGGTGTTCCTTGGGGTGCCCAGAGTGTCCCTGGATGTCCCTGGCTGTCCCCTAGGGGTCTCTGGGGGTGCCCTGGCTTTCCCGTCTGTGTCCCTGGGGGTGCCCTGCCTATCCACTAGGTGTCCCTGGGGGTGCCCTGCCTGTCCCTTAGGTGTCCCTGGGGGTGCCCTGGCTGTCCTAGGGTACCCTGGCTGTCCCCTCGGTGTCCCTGGGGGTGCCCCTGGGTGTCCCTGGGGGTGCCCAGGCTGTCCCCTAGGTGTCCCTGGGGGGGCTTTGGGTGTCCCTGGGGTGCCCTGGCTGTCCCTGAGGTGAACGGGAGGTCCCCTACGTGTCCCTGGGGTGCCCTGGCTGTCCGTCAGTGTCCCTGAGGGTGCCCTGGGTGTCCCTGGCGTGCCCTGGCTGTCTCCTAGGTGTCCCTGGGGGTGCCCTGGCTGTCCTCTAGGGTTCCCTGGGGTGCCCTGGGTGTCCCTGGCGTGCCCTGGCTGTCTCTTAGGTGTCCCTGGGGGTGCCCTGCTGTCCTCTAGGTGTCCCCTGTGGGTGCCCTCCCTGTCCCTCGGATGCCCTGGCTGTCCCCTAGGTGTCCCTGGGGGTGACCTGGGTGTCCCTGGGGGTGCCCTGCCTGTCCCCTAGGTGTCCCGGGGGGTGCCCTGGCTGTCCTCTAGGTGTTCCTGGGGGTGCCCTGGGTGTCCCTCGGATGCCCTGGCTGTCTCCTAGGTGTCCCTGGGGGTGCCCTGGGTGTCCCTGGGGGGCCCTGGCTGTCCCCTCGGTGTCCCTGGGGGTGCCCTGGCTGTGCCCTCGGTGTTCCTGAGGGTGCCCTGGCTGTCCCTAGGGTGCCCTGGCTGTGCCCTACGTGTCCCTGGGGGTGCCCTGGGTGTCCCTGGGGGTGCCCTGCCTGTCCCTTAGGTGTCCCTGGGGGTGCCCTGGCTGTCCCTAGGGTGCCCTGGCTGTGCCCTCGGTGTCTCTGGGGGTGCCCTGGGTGTCCCTGGGGGTGCCCTGGCTGTCCCTAGGGTGCCATGGCTGTCCCTAGGGTACTCTGGCTGTCCCCTCGGTATCCCTGGGGGTGCCCTGGGTGTCCCTGGGGTGCCCTGGCTGTCCCCTAGGTGTCTCTGGGGGTACCCAGGCTGTCCCCTAGGTGTCCCTGGAGGGGCCCTGGGTGTCCCTGGGGTGCCCTGGCTGTCCCTGGGGTGCCCCAGAGGTCCCCTTCGTGTCCCTGGGGTGCCCTGGCTGTCTCCTAGGTGTCCCTGGCTGTGCCCTGCCTGTCCTCTAGGTGTCCCTGGGGTGCCCTGGGTGTCCCCTAGGTGTCCCTGGGGGTGCCCTGGCTGTCCTCTAGGTGTCCCTTTGGGTGCCCTCCCTGTCCCTCGGGATGCCCTGGCTGTCCCCTAGGTGTCCCTGGGGGTGGCCTGGGTGTCCCTGGGGTGCCCTGGCTGTCCCCTAGGTGTCCCTGGGGGGGCCCTGCCTGTCCCTTAGGTGTCCCTGGGGGTGCCCTGGCTGTCTCTAGGGTGCCCTGGCTGTGCCCTCGGTGTCTCTGGGGGTGCCCTGGGTGTCCCTGGGGTGCCCTGGCTGTCCCCTTGGTGTCCCTGGGGGTGCCCAGGCTGTCCCCTAGGTGTCCCTGGGGGGGCCTGGGTGTCCCTGGGGTTCTCCTGGCTGTCTCTGGGGTGCCCGGGAGGTCCCGTACGTGTCCCTGGGGTGCCCTGGCTGTCCCGTCAGTGTCCCTGAGGGTGCCCTGGGTGTCCCTGGCGTGCCCTGGCTGTCTCCCTAGGTGTCCCTGGGGTGCCCTGGCTGTCCTCTAGGTGTCCCTGTGGGTGCCCTCCCTGTCCCTCGGGGTGCCCTGGCTGTCCCCTAAGTGTCCCTGGCGGTGCCCTGGGTGTCCCTGGGCGTGCCCTCGCTGTCCCTGGGGTGCCCTGGCTGTCCCCTAGGTGGCCCTGGGGGTGCCCTGGCTGTCCCTGGGGGTGCCCTGGAGGTCCCCTAGGTGTCCCTGGGGGTGCCCTGGCTGTCCCTGGGGTGCCCTGGCTGTCCCCAAGGTGTCCCTGGGGGTGCCCTGCCTGTCCTCTCGGTGTCCCTGGGGTGCCCTGGCTGTCCCTAGGGTTCCCTGGCTGTCCCCCTAGGTGTCCCTGGGGGTGCCCTGGGTGTCCCTTGGGTTCCCTGGCTGTCCCCTAGGTGTCCCTGAGGGTGCATTAGGTGTCCCTGGGGGTGCCCAGGGTGTCCCTGGGGTTCCCTGGCTGTCCCCTAGGTGTCCCTGGGGGGGCCCTGGTGTCCCTGGGTTGCCCTGGCTGTCCCGTAGGTGTCCCTGACTCGCTCGTATCCTCGACTCCGCCTCCGGCGCCATGGTGACTCCCCTCCCAGTCTGGACCAGTGTGGCCTCACCCCCTCCCCTGGGGCCATCCGACCCATCCCAGTATAGACCAGTAAGGCACCGAGTGGCCACCATGGACCCCCACACGCCTGCAGTTCATCCCAGTTCATCCCAGTCCACTCTTCGTCCATCCCAGGTTTCTCTGGTCACCCTCCCAGTGCTCTCAGTCCATCCCAGTCCCGCAGGTGTTGGTGCTTGGGGCTTGATGAGCTGGTGCCTGTCCGCAACGTGGAGCGGCTCAAACGGGACCTCAGGGTGAGGGGGGGCGCGGATTTGGGGGGATCCTGGGGGTCCTGAGTTGTCGTGGAGGGGTTTTTTGGGTTGTGGGGGGTCTGGGGGGAGTCCTGGGGGCTGCTTTGGGTGCTTTGGGGGGTATTCGGGAGGTTTGGGCGGCCCATTTGAGGCATCAAAGAACCTGAGGAAGGTTTTAATAGCTCCTGAGGTGGAGGCGGCCGTGGGGGTGAGCTGGCTGTCCCAGGGGGTTCCTGGCTGTCCCTCGATGTCCCTGGGGTGCCCTGGCTGTCACTTAGGTGTCCCTCGGGGTGCCCTGGCTGTCCCTAGGGTGCCCTGGCTGTCCCCTAGGTGTCTCTGGGGTGCCCTGACTGTCCCTAGGTGTCCCTGGGGGTGCCCTGGGTGTCCCCCAGGTGTCCCTGGGGTGCCCTGACTGTCCCCTAGGTGTCCCTGGGGGTGCCCTGGGTGTCCCTGGGGTGCCCTGGGGGGTACCCTGGCTGACCCTGGAGGTGCCCTGCCTGTCCCCTAGGTGTCCCTGGGGTGCCCTGGCTATCTCGTCAGTGTCCCTGGGGGTGCCCTGGCTGTCCCATAGGTGTCCCTTGGGTGCCCTGGCTGTCCTCTAGGTGTCCCTGGGGGTGCCCTCGCTGTCCCTGGGGTGCCCTGGCTGTCCCCTAGGCGGCCCTGGGGGTGCTCTGTGGGTCCCTGGGGTGCCCTGGAGGTGCCCTGGTGTCCCTGGGGGTGCCCTGGCTGTCCCCTCGGTGTCCCTGGGGGGGCCCTGGCTGTCCCCTAGGTGTCCCTGGGGGTGCCCTGGGTGTCTCTGGGGTGCCCTTGGTGTCCCTGGGGGTGCCCTGGCTGTCCCCTAGGTTGTCCTTGGGGGTGCCCTGGGTGTCCCTGGGCTGCCCTGGCTGTCCCCTAGGTGTCCCTGGGGGTGCCCTAGGTGTCCCTGGGGGTGCACAGGGTGTCACTGGGGTCCCCTGGCCGTCCCGTACGTGTCCCTAGGGGGGCCCTGAAGGTACCCTAGGTGTCCCTGGGGCTGCCCTGGGTGTCCCTGGGGTGCCCTGCTGTCCCCTAGGGTGTCCCTGGGGGTGCCCTGGATGTCCCTGGGGGGGCCCTGGCTGTCCCTGGGGGTGCCCTGGCTGTCCCCTAGGTGGCCCTGGGGGTGCCCAGGCTGTCCCCTAGGTGTCCCTGGGGGTGCCCTGGCTGTCCCTGGGGGAGCCCTGGTTGTCCCCTAGGTGTCACTGGGGGTGCCCTGGCTGTCCCCTCGGTGTCCCTGGGGGTGCCCTGCCTGTCCCCTAGGTGTCCCTGGGGGTGCCCTGGCTTTCCCCTCGTTGTCCCTGGGGGTGCCCTGCCTGTCCCCTAGGTGTCCCTGGGGGTGCCCTCGCTGTCCCTGGGGTGCCCTGGCTTTCCCCTCGGTGTCCCTGGGGGTGCCATGCCTGTCCCCTAGGTGTCCCTGGGGGTGCCCTGCCTGTCCCCTAGGTGTCCCTGGGGGTGCCCTCGCTGTCCCTGGGGTGCCCTGGCTGTCCCCTAAGGCGGCCCTGGGGGTGCCCTGGGTGTCCCTGGGGTGCCCTGGCTGTCCCCTAGGTGTCCCTGGGGATGCCCTGGGTGTCCCTGGAGTGCCCGTGCTGTCCCCTAAATGTACCTGGGGGTGCCCTGGCTGTCCCCTAGGTGTCCCTGGGGGTGCCCTGCCTGTCCCCTAGGTGTCCCTGGGGGTGCCCTGGCTGTCCCCTAGGTGTCCCTGGGGGTGCCCTGGGTGTCCCTAGGTGCCCTGGCTGTCCCCTAGGTGTCCCTGGGGGTGCCCTGGGTGTCCCTGGGGTGCCCTGGCTGTCCCCAAGGTGTCCCTGTGGGTGCCCAGAGTGTCCCTGGGAGTGCCCTGCCTGTCCCCTAGGTGTCCCTGGGGCTGCCCTGGGTGTCCCTGGGGTGCCCTGGCTGTCCCCTAGGTGGCCCTGGGGGTGCCCTGCCTGTCCCCTAGGTGTCCCTGGGGGTGCCCTGGCTGTCCCTGGGGGAGCCCTGGCTGTCCCCTAGGTGTCACTGGGGGTGCCCTGCCTGTCCCCTAGGTGTCCCTGGGGGTGCCCTCGCTGTCCCTGGGGTGCCCTGGCTGTCCCCTAGGCGGCCCTGGGGGTGCCCTCGCTGTCCCTGGGGTGCCCTGGCTGTCCCCTAGGTATCCCTGGAGGTGCCCTGGGTGTCCCTGGGGGTGTCGTGGCAGTCCCCTAGGTGTCCCTGGGGATGCCCTGGGTGTCCCTGGAGTGCCGGTGCTGTCCCCTAAATGTCCCTGGGGGTACCCTGGCTGTCCCCTAGGTGTCCCTGGGGGTGCCCTGCCTGTCCCCTAGGTGTCCCTGGGGTGCCCTGGCTGTCTTTAGGGTGCCCTGGCTGTCCCCTAGGTGTCCCTGGGGGTGCCCTAGGTATCCCTGGGGGTGCCCTGGCTGTCCCTAGGGTGCCCTGGCTGTCCCCTTGGTGTCCCTGGGGGTGCCCTGTGGGTCCCTGGGGTGCCCTGGAGGTGCCCTGGTGTCCCTGGGGGTGCCCTGGCTGTCCCCTAGGTGTCCCTGGGGGTGCCCTGGCTGTCCCTGGAGTGCCCTGGCTGTCCCCTCGGTGTCCCTGGGGGGGCCCTGGCTGTCCCCTAGGTGTCCCTGGGGGTGCCCTGCCTGTCCCCTAGGTGTCCCTGGGGGTGCCCTGACTGTCCTCTAGGTGTCCCTGGGGGTGCCCTGGGTGTCCCTGGGGATGCCCTGGCTGTCCCCTAGGTGTCCCTGTGGGTGCCCTGGGTGTCCCTGGGGGGGCCCAGGCTGTCCCCTAGGTGTCCCTGGGGGTGCCCTGGCTGTGCCCTCGGTGTCCCTGAGGGTGCCCTGGCTGTCCCTAGGGTGCCCCGGCTGTGCCCTTGGTGTCCCTGGGGGTGCCCTGGCTGTCCCTCGGGTGCCCTGGCTGTCCCCTAGGTGTCCCTGGGGGTGCCCTGGGTGTCCCTGGGGTGCCCTGGCTGACCCCAAGGTGTCCCTTGGGGTGCCCAGAGTGTCCCTGGGAGGTCCCTGGCTGTCCCCTAGGGGTCTCTGGGGGTGCCCTGGCTGTCCCGTCAGTGTCCCTGGGGGTGCCCTGCCTGTCCCTTAGGTGTCCCTGGGGGTGCCCTGGCTGTCCCTAGGGTGCCCTGGCTGTGCCCTCGGTGTCTCTGGGGGTGCCCTGGGTGTCCCTGGGGTGCCCTGGCTGACCCCAAGGTGTTCCTTGGGGTGCCCAGAGTGTCCCTGGGATGTCCCTGGCTGTCCCCTAGGGGTCTCTGGGGGTGCCCTGGCTTTCCCGTCTGTGTCCCTGGGGGTGCCCTGCCTATCCACTAGGTGTCCCTGGGGGTGCCCTGCCTGTCCCTTAGGTGTCCCTGGGGGTGCCCTGGCTGTCCCTAGGGTACCCTGGCTGTCCCCTCGGTGTCCCTGGGGGTGCCCTGGGTGTCCCTGGGGGTGCCCAGGCTGTCCCCTAGGTGTCCCTGGGGGTGCCCAGGCTGTCCCCTAGGTGTCCCTGGAGGGGCCCTGGGTGTCCCTGGGGTGCCCTGGCTGTCCCTGGGGTGCCCCAGAGGTCCCCTACGTGTCCCTGGGGTGCCCTGGCTGTCTCCTAGGTGTCCCTGGCTGTGCCCTGCCTGTCCTCTAGGTGTCCCTGGGGTGCCCTGGGTGTCCCCTAGGTGTCCCTGGGGGTGCCCTGGCTGTCCTCTAGGTGTCCCTTTGGGTGCCCTCCCTGTCCCTCGGGATGCCCTGGCTGTCCCCTAGGTGTCCCTGGGGGTGGCCTGGGTGTCCCTGGGGTGCCCTGGCTGTCCCCTAGGTGTCCCTGGGGTGGCCCTGCCTGTCCCTTAGGTGTCCCTGGCGGTGCCCTGGCTGTCTCTAGGGTGCCCTGGCTGTGCCCTCGGTGTCTCTGGGGGTGCCCTGGGTGTCCCTGGGGTGCCCTGGCTGTCCCCTTGGTGTCCCTGGGGGTGCCCAGGCTGTCCCCTAGGTGTCCCTGGGGGGGCCTGGGTGTCCCTGGGGTTCTCCTGGCTGTCTCTGGGGTGCCCGGGAGGTCCCGTACGTGTCCCTGGGGTGCCCTGGCTGTCCCGTCAGTGTCCCTGAGGGTGCCCTGGGTGTCCCTGGCGTGCCCTGGCTGTCTCCTAGGTGTCCCTGGGGGTGCCCTGGCTGTCCTCTAGGTGTCCCTGTGGGTGCCCTCCCTGTCCCTCGGGGTGCCCTGGCTGTCCCCTAAGTGTCCCTGGCGGTGCCCTGGGTGTCCCTGGGCGTGCCCTCGCTGTCCCTGGGGTGCCCTGGCTGTCCCCTAGGTGGCCCTGGGGGTGCCCTGGCTGTCCCTGGGGGTGCCCTGGAGGTCCCCTAGGTGTCCCTGGGGGTGCCCTGGCTGTCCCTGGGGTGCCCTGGCTGTCCCCAAGGTGTCCCTGGGGGTGCCCTGCCTGTCCTCTCGGTGTCCCTGGGGGTGCCCTGGCTGTCCCTAGGGTTCCCTGGCTGTCCCCTAGGTGTCCCTGGGGGTGCCCTGGGTGTCCCTTGGGTTCCCTGGCTGTCCCCTAGGTGTCCCTGAGGGTGCATTAGGTGTCCCTGGGGGTGCCCAGGGTGTCCCTGGGGTTCCCTGGCTGTCCCCTAGGTGTCCCTGGGGGGGCCCTGGTGTCCCTGGGTTGCTCTGGCTGTCCCGTAGGTGTCCCTGACTCGCTCGTATCCTCGACTCCGCCTCCGGCGCCATGGTGACTCCCCTCCCAGTCTGGACCAGTGTGGCCTCACCCCCTCCCCTGGGGCCATCCGACCCATCCCAGTATAGACCAGTAAGGCACCGAGTGGCCACCATGGACCCCCACACGCCTGCCAGTTCATCCCAGTTCATCCCAGTCCACTCTTCGTCCATCCCAGGTTTCTCTGGTCACCCTCCCAGTGCTCTCAGTCCATCCCAGTCCCGCAGGTGTTGGTGCTTGGGGCTTGATGAGCTGGTGCCTGTCCGCAACGTGGAGCGGCTCAAACGGGACCTCAGGGTGAGGGGGGCGCGGATTTGGGGGGATCCTGGGGGTCCTGAGTTGTCGTGGAGGGGGTTTTTGGGTTGTGGGGGGTCTGGGGGGAGTCCTGGGGGCTGCTTTGGGTGCTTTGGGGGGTATTCGGGAGGTTTGGGCGGCCCATTTGAGGCATCAAAGAACCTGAGGAAGGTTTTAATAGCTCCTGGAGGTGGAGGCGGCCGTGGGGGTGAGCTGGCTGTCCCAGGGGGTTCCTGGCTGTCCCTCGATGTCCCTGGGGTGCCCTGGCTGTCACTTAGGTGTCCCTCGGGGTGCCCTGGCTGTCCCTAGGGTGCCCTGGCTGTCCCCTAGGTGTCTCTGGGGTGCCCTGACTGTCCCTAGGTGTCCCTGGGGGTGCCCTGGGTGTCCCCTAGGTGTCCCTGGGGTGCCCTGACTGTCCCCTAGGTGTCCCTGGGGGTGCCCTGGGTGTCCCTGGGGTGCCCTGGGGGTACCCTGGCTGACCCTGGAGGTGCCCTGCCTGTCCCCTAGGTGTCCCTGGGGTGCCCTGGCTATCTCGTCAGTGTCCCTGGGGGTGCCCTGGCTGTCCCCTAGGTGTCCCTTGGGTGCCCTGGCTGTCCTCTAGGTGTCCCTGGGGGTGCCCTCGCTGTCCCTGGGGTGCCCTGGCTGTCCCCTAGGCGGCCCTGGGGGTGCTCTGTGGGTCCCTGGGGTGCCCTGGAGGTGCCCTGGTGTCCCTGGGGGTGCCCTGGCTGTCCCCTCGGTGTCCCTGGGGGGGCCCTGGCTGTCCCCTAGGTGTCCCTGGGGGTGCCTTGGGTGTCTCTGGGGTGCCCTTGGTGTCCCTGGGGGTGCCCTGGCTGTCCCCTAGGTGTCCTTGGGGGTGCCCTGGGTGTCCCTGGGCTGCCCTGGCTGTCCCCTAGGTGTCCCTGGGGGTGCCCTAGGTGTCCCTGGGGGTGCACAGGGTGTCACTGGGGTCCCCTGGCCGTCCCGTACGTGTCCCTAGGGGGGCCCTGAAGGTACCCTAGGTGTCCCTGGGGCTGCCCTGGGTGTCCCTGGGGTGCCCTGGCTGTCCCCTAGGTGTCCCTGGGGGTGCCCTGGATGTCCCTGGGGGGGCCCTGGCTGTCCCTGGGGGTGCCCTGGCTGTCCCCTAGGTGGCCCTGGGGGTGCCCGGGCTGTCCCCTAGGTGTCCCTGGGGGTGCCCTGGCTGTCCCTGGGGGAGCCCTGGCTGTCCCCTAGGTGTCACTGGGGGTGCCCTGGCTGTCCCCTCGGTGTCCCTGGGGGTGCCCTGCCTGTCCCCTAGGTGTCCCTGGGGGTGCCCTGGCTTTCCCCTCGTTGTCCCTGGGGGTGCCCTGCCTGTCCCCTAGGTGTCCCTGGGGGTGCCCTGCCTGTCCCCTAGGTGTCCCTGGGGGTGCCCTCGCTGTCCCTGGGGTGCCCTGGCTTTCCCCTCGGTGTCCCTGGGGGTGCCATGCCTGTCCCCTAGGTGTCCCTGGGGGTGCCCTGCCTGTCCCCTAGGTGTCCCTGGGGGTGCCCTCGCTGTCCCTGGGGTGCCCTGGCTGTCCCCTAGGCGGCCCTGGGGGTGCCCTGGGTGTCCCTGGGGTGCCCTGGCTGTCCCCTAGGTGTCCCTGGGGATGCCCTGGGTGTCCCTGGAGTGCCCGTGCTGTCCCCTAAATGTCCCTGGGGGTGCCCTGGCTGTCCCCTAGGTGTCCCTGGGGGTGCCCTGCCTGTCCCCTAGGTGTCCCTGGGGGTGCCCTGGCTGTCCCCTAGGTGTCCCTGGGGGTGCCCTGGGTGTCCCTAGGGTGCCCTGGCTGTCCCCTAGGTGTCCCTGGGGGTGCCCTGGGTGTCCCTGGGGTGCCCTGGCTGTCCCCAAGGTGTCCCTGTGGGTGCCCAGAGTGTCCCTGGGAGTGCCCTGCCTGTCCCCTAGGTGTCCCTGGGGCTGCCCTGGGTGTCCCTGGGGTGCCCTGGCTGTCCCCTAGGTGGCCCTGGGGGTGCCCTGCCTGTCCCCTAGGTGTCCCTGGGGGTGCCCTGGCTGTCCCTGGGGGAGCCCTGGCTGTCCCCTAGGTGTCACTGGGGGTGCCCTGCCTGTCCCCTAGGTGTCCCTGGGGGTGCCCTCGCTGTCCCTGGGGTGCCCTGGCTGTCCCCTAGGCGGCCCTGGGGGTGCCCTCGCTGTCCCTGGGGTGCCCTGGCTGTCCCCTAGGTGTCCCTGGAGGTGCCCTGGGTGTCCCTGGGGGTGTCGTGGCAGTCCCCTAGGTGTCCCTGGGGATGCCCTGGGTGTCCCTGGAGTGCCGGTGCTGTCCCCTAAATGTCCCTGGGGGTACCCTGGCTGTCCCCTAGGTGTCCCTGGGGGTGCCCTGCCTGTCCCCTAGGTGTCCCTGGGGTGCCCTGGCTGTCTTTAGGGTGCCCTGGCTGTCCCCTAGGTGTCCCTGGGGGTGCCCTAGGTATCCCTGGGGGTGCCCTGGCTGTCCCTAGGGTGCCCTGGCTGTCCCCTTGGTGTCCCTGGGGGTGCCCTGTGGGTCCCTGGGGTGCCCTGGAGGTGCCCTGGTGTCCCTGGGGGTGCCCTGGCTGTCCCCTAGGTGTCCCTGGGGGTGCCCTGGCTGTCCCTGGAGTGCCCTGGCTGTCCCCTCGGTGTCCCTGGGGGGGGCCCTGGCTGTCCCCTAGGTGTCCCTGGGGGTGCCCTCGGTGTCCCTTGGGGTGCCCAGAGTGTCCCTGGGATGTCCCTGGCTGTCCCCTAGGGGTCTCTGGGGGTGCCCTGTCTGTCCCGTTTGTGTCTCTGGGGGTGCCCTGCCTGTCCCCTAGGTGTCCCTGGGGGTGCCCTGGCTGTCCCTAGGGTGCCCTGGCTGTGCCCTCGGTGTCTCTGGGGGTGCCCAGGGTGTCCCTGGGGTGCCCTTGCTGACCCCAAGGTGTCCCTTGGGGTGCCCAGAGTGTCCCTGGGATGTCCCTGGCTGTCCCCTAGGGGTCTCTGGGGGTGCCCTGGCTGTCCCGTCAGTGTCCCTGGGGGTGCCCTGCCTGTCCCTTAGGTGTCCCTGGGGGTGCCCTGGCTGTCCCTAGGGTGCCCTGGCTGTGCCCTCGGTGTCTCTGGGGGTGCCCTGGGTGTCCCTGGGGGTGCCCTGGCTGTCCCTAGGGTGCCATGGCTGTCCCTAGGGTACTCTGGCTGTCCCCTCGGTATCCCTGGGGGTGCCCTGGGTGTCCCTGGGGTGCCCTGGCTGTCCCCTAGGTGTCTCTGGGGGTACCCAGGCTGTCCCCTAGGTGTCCCTGGAGGGGCCCTGGGTGTCCCTGGGGTGCCCTGGCTGTCCCTGGGGTGCCCCAGAGGTCCCCTACGTGTCCCTGGGGTGCCCTGGCTGTCTCCTAGGTGTCCCTGGCTGTGCCCTGCCTGTCCTCTAGGTGTCCCTGGGGTGCCCTGGGTGTCCCCTAGGTGTCCCTGGGGGTGCCCTGGCTGTCCTCTAGGTGTCCCTTTGGGTGCCCTCCCTGTCCCTCGGGATGCCCTGGCTGTCCCCTAGGTGTCCCTGGGGGTGGCCTGGGTGTCCCTGGGGTGCCCTGGCTGTCCCCTAGGTGTCCCTGGGGGGGCCCTGCCTGTCCCTTAGGTGTCCCTGGGGGTGCCCTGGCTGTCTCTAGGGTGCCCTGGCTGTGCCCTCGGTGTCTCTGGGGGTGCCCTGGGTGTCCCTGGGGTGCCCTGGCTGTCCCCTTGGTGTCCCTGGGGGTGCCCAGGCTGTCCCCTAGGTGTCCCTGGGGGGGCCTGGGTGTCCCTGGGGTTCTCCTGGCTGTCTCTGGGGTGCCCGGGAGGTCCCGTACGTGTCCCTGGGGTGCCCTGGCTGTCCCGTCAGTGTCCCTGAGGGTGCCCTGGGTGTCCCTGGCGTGCCCTGGCTGTCTCCTAGGTGTCCCTGGGGGTGCCCTGGCTGTCCTCTAGGTGTCCCTGTGGGTGCCCTCCCTGTCCCTCGGGGTGCCCTGGCTGTCCCCTAAGTGTCCCTGGCGGTGCCCTGGGTGTCCCTGGGCGTGCCCTCGCTGTCCCTGGGGTGCCCTGGCTGTCCCCTAGGTGGCCCTGGGGGTGCCCTGGCTGTCCCTGGGGGTGCCCTGGAGGTCCCCTAGGTGTCCCTGGGGGTGCCCTGGCTGTCCCTGGGGTGCCCTGGCTGTCCCCAAGGTGTCCCTGGGGGTGCCCTGCCTGTCCTCTCGGTGTCCCTGGGGGTGCCCTGGCTGTCCCTAGGGTTCCCTGGCTGTCCCCTAGGTGTCCCTGGGGGTGCCCTGGGTGTCCCTTGGGTTCCCTGGCTGTCCCCTAGGTGTCCCTGAGGGTGCATTAGGTGTCCCTGGGGGTGCCCAGGGTGTCCCTGGGGTTCCCTGGCTGTCCCCTAGGTGTCCCTGGGGGGGCCCTGGTGTCCCTGGGTTGCCCTGGCTGTCCCGTAGGTGTCCCTGACTCGCTCGTATCCTCGACTCCGCCTCCGGCGCCATGGTGACTCCCCTCCCAGTCTGGACCAGTGTGGCCTCACCCCCTCCCCTGGGGCCATCCGACCCATCCCAGTATAGACCAGTAAGGCACCGAGTGGCCACCATGGACCCCCACACGCCTGCCAGTTCATCCCAGTTCATCCCAGTCCACTCTTCGTCCATCCCAGGTTTCTCTGGTCACCCTCCCAGTGCTCTCAGTCCATCCCAGTCCCGCAGGTGTTGGTGCTTGGGGCTTGATGAGCTGGTGCCTGTCCGCAACGTGGAGCGGCTCAAACGGGACCTCAGGGTGAGGGGGGCGCGGATTTGGGGGGATCCTGGGGGTCCTGAGTTGTCGTGGAGGGGTTTTTTGGGTTGTGGGGGGTCTGGGGGGAGTCCTGGGGGCTGCTTTGGGTGCTTTGGGGGGTATTCGGGAGGTTTGGGCGGCCCATTTGAGGCATCAAAGAACCTGAGGAAGGTTTTAATAGCTCCTGGAGGTGGAGGCGGCCGTGGGGGTGAGCTGGCTGTCCCAGGGGGTTCCTGGCTGTCCCTCGATGTCCCTGGGGTGCCCTGGCTGTCACTTAGGTGTCCCTCGGGGTGCCCTGGCTGTCCCTAGGGTGCCCTGGCTGTCCCCTAGGTGTCTCTGGGGTGCCCTGACTGTCCCTAGGTGTCCCTGGGGGTGCCCTGGGTGTCCCCTAGGTGTCCCTGGGGTGCCCTGACTGTCCCCTAGGTGTCCCTGGGGGTGCCCTGGGTGTCCCTGGGGTGCCCTGGGGGTACCCTGGCTGACCCTGGAGGTGCCCTGCCTGTCCCCTAGGTGTCCCTGGGGTGCCCTGGCTATCTCGTCAGTGTCCCTGGGGGTGCCCTGGCTGTCCCATAGGTGTCCCTTGGGTGCCCTGGCTGTCCTCTAGGTGTCCCTGGGGGTGCCCTCGCTGACCCTGGGGTGCCCTGGCTGTCCCCTAGGCGGCCCTGGGGGTGCTCTGTGGGTCCCTGGGGTGCCCTGGAGGTGCCCTGGTGTCCCTGGGGGTGCCCTGGCTGTCCCCTCGGTGTCCCTGGGGGGGCCCTGGCTGTCCCCTAGGTGTCCCTGGGGGTGCCCTGGGTGTCTCTGGGGTGCCCTTGGTGTCCCTGGGGGTGCCCTGGCTGTCCCCTAGGTGTCCTTGGGGGTGCCCTGGGTGTCCCTGGGCTGCCCTGGCTGTCCCCTAGGTGTCCCTGGGGGTGCCCTAGGTGTCCCTGGGGGTGCACAGGGTGTCACTGGGGTCCCCTGGCCGTCCCGTACGTGTCCCTAGGGGGGCCCTGAAGGTACCCTAGGTGTCCCTGGGGCTGCCCTGGGTGTCCCTGGGGTGCCCTGGCTGTCCCCTAGGTGTCCCTGGGGGTGCCCTGGATGTCCCTGGGGGGGCCCTGGCTGTCCCTGGGGGTGCCCTGGCTGTCCCCTAGGTGGCCCTGGGGGTGCCCAGGCTGTCCCCTAGGTGTCCCTGGGGGTGCCCTGGCTGTCCCTGGGGGAGCCCTGGCTGTCCCCTAGGTGTCACTGGGGGTGCCCTGGCTGTCCCCTCGGTGTCCCTGGGGGTGCCCTGCCTGTCCCCTAGGTGTCCCTGGGGGTGCCCTGGCTTTCCCCTCGTTGTCCCTGGGGGTGCCCTGCCTGTCCCCTAGGTGTCCCTGGGGGTGCCCTCGCTGTCCCTGGGGTGCCCTGGCTTTCCCCTCGGTGTCCCTGGGGGTGCCATGCCTGTCCCCTAGGTGTCCCTGGGGGTGCCCTGCCTGTCCCCTAGGTGTCCCTGGGGGTGCCCTCGCTGTCCCTGGGGTGCCCTGGCTGTCCCCTAGGCGGCCCTGGGGGTGCCCTGGGTGTCCCTGGGGTGCCCTGGCTGTCCCCTAGGTGTCCCTGGGGATGCCCTGGGTGTCCCTGGAGTGCCCGTGCTGTCCCCTAAATGTACCTGGGGGTGCCCTGGCTGTCCCCTAGGTGTCCCTGGGGGTGCCCTGCCTGTCCCCTAGGTGTCCCTGGGGGTGCCCTGGCTGTCCCCTAGGTGTCCCTGGGGGTGCCCTGGGTGTCCCTAGGGTGCCCTGGCTGTCCCCTAGGTGTCCCTGGGGGTGCCCTGGGTGTCCCTGGGGTGCCCTGGCTGTCCCCAAGGTGTCCCTGTGGGTGCCCAGAGTGTCCCTGGGAGTGCCCTGCCTGTCCCCTAGGTGTCCCTGGGGCTGCCCTGGGTGTCCCTGGGTTGCCCTGGCTGTCCCCTAGGTGGCCCTGGGGGAGCCCTGCCTGTCCCCTAGGTGTCCCTGGGGGTGCCCTGGCTGTCCCTGGGGGAGCCCTGGCTGTCCCCTAGGTGTCACTGGGGGTGCCCTGCCTGTCCCCTAGGTGTCCCTGGGGGTGCCCTCGCTGTCCCTGGGGTGCCCTGGCTGTCCCCTAGGCGGCCCTGGGGGTGCCCTCGCTGTCCCTGGGGTGCCCTGGCTGTCCCCTAGGTATCCCTGGAGGTGCCCTGGGTGTCCCTGGGGGTGTCGTGGCAGTCCCCTAGGTGTCCCTGGGGATGCCCTGGGTGTCCCTGGAGTGCCGGTGCTGTCCCCTAAATGTCCCTGGGGGTACCCTGGCTGTCCCCTAGGTGTCCCTGGGGGTGCCCTGCCTGTCCCCTAGGTGTCCCTGGGGTGCCCTGGCTGTCTTTAGGGTGCCCTGGCTGTCCCCTAGGTGTCCCTGGGGGTGCCCTAGGTATCCCTGGGGGTGCCCTGGCTGTCCCTAGGGTGCCCTGGCTGTCCCCTTGGTGTCCCTGGGGGTGCCCTGTGGGTCCCTGGGGTGCCCTGGAGGTGCCCTGGTGTCCCTGGGGGTGCCCTGGCTGTCCCCTAGGTGTCCCTGGGGGTGCCCTGGCTGTCCCTGGAGTGCCCTGGCTGTCCCCTCGGTGTCCCTGGGGGGGCCCTGGCTGTCCCCTAGGTGTCCCTGGGGGTGCCCTGGGTGTCCCTGGGGTGCCCTGGCTGTCCCTGGGGTGCCCGGGAGGTCCCCTACGTGTCCCTGGGGTACCCTGGGTGTCCCGTAGGTGTCCCTGGGCTGCCCTGGCTGTCCCCTCGGTGTCCCTGGGGATGCCCTGCCTGTCCCCTAGGTGTCCCGGGGGGTGCCCTGGCTGTCCTCTAGGTGTCCCTGGGGTTGCCCTGGGTGTCCCTGGGGGGCCCTGGCTGTCCCCTCGGTGTCCCTGGGGGTGCCCTGGCTGTGCCCTCGGTGTCCCTGAGGGTGCCCTGGCTGTCCCTAGGGTGCCCTGGCTGTGCCCTACGTGTCCCTGGGGGTGCCCTGGCTGTCCCTCGGGTGCCCTGGCTGTCCCCTAGGTGTCCCTGGGGGTGCCCTGGGTGTCCCTGGGCTGCCCTGGCTGTCCCCAAGGTGTCCCTGTGGGTGCCCAGAGTGTCCCTGGGAGTGCCCTGGCTGTGCCCTCGGTGTCCCTGGGGGTGCCCTCGGTGTCCCTTGGGGTGCCCAGAGTGTCCCTGGGATGTCCCTGGCTGTCCCCTAGGGGTCTCTGGGGGTGCCCTTGCTGTCCCGTCTGTGTCCCTGGGGGTGCCCTGCCTGTCCCCTAGGTGTCCCTGGGGGTGCCCTGCCTGTCCCTTAGATGTCCCTGGGGGTGCCCTGGCTGTCCCTAGGGTGCCCTGGCTGTGCCCTCGGTGTCTCTGGGGGTGCCCAGGGTGTCCCTGGGGTGCCCTGGCTGACCCCAAGGTGTCCCTTGGGGTGCCCAGAGTGTCCCTGGGATGTCCCTGGCTGTCCCCTAGGGGTCTCTGGGGGTGCCCTGGCTGTCCCGTCTGTGTCCCTGGGGGTGCCCTGCCTGTCCCCTAGGTGTCCCTGGGGGTGCCCTGCCTGTCCCCTAGGTTTCCCTGGGGGTGCCCTGGCTGTCCCCTCGGTGTCCCTGGGGGTGCCCTGCCTGTCCCCTATGTGTTCCTGGGGGGGCCCTGGCTGTCACCTAGGTGTCCCTGGGGTGCCCTGCCTGTCCCCTAGGTGTCCCTGGGGGTGCCCTGGCTGTCCCCTAGGTGTCCCTGGGGTGCCCTGGCTGTCCCCTAGGTGTCCCTGGAGGTGCCCAGGGTGTCCCTGGGGATGCCCTGGCTGTCCCCTAGGTGTCCCTGGGGGTGCCCTGGGTGTCCCTGGGGGTGCCCTGGCTGTCCCTGGAGTGCCCTGGCTGTCCCCTAGGTGTCCCTGGGGGGGCCCTGGCTGTCCCCTAGGTGTCCCTGGGGGTGCCCTGCCTGTCCCCTAGGTGTCCCTGGGGGTGCCCTGACTGTCCTCTAGGTGTCCCTGGGGGTGCCCTGGGTGTCCCTGGGGATGCCCTGGCTGTCCCCTAGGTGTCCCTGTGGGTGCCCTGGGTGTCCCTGGGGGGGCCCAGGCTGTCCCCTAGGTGTCCCTGGGGGTGCCCTGGCTGTGCCCTCGGTGTCCCTGAGGGTGCCCTGGCTGTCCCTAGGGTGCCCCGGCTGTGCCCTTGGTGTCCCTGGGGGTGCCCTGGCTGTCCCTCGGGTGCCCTGGCTGTCCCCTAGGTGTCCCTGGGGGTGCCCTGGGTGTCCCTGGGGTGCCCTGGCTGACCCCAAGGTGTCCCTTGGGGTGCCCAGAGTGTCCCTGGGAGGTCCCTGGCTGTCCCCTAGGGGTCTCTGGGGGTGCCCTGGCTGTCCCGTCAGTGTCCCTGGGGGTGCCCTGCCTGTCCCTTAGGTGTCCCTGGGGGTGCCCTGGCTGTCCCTAGGGTGCCCTGGCTGTGCCCTCGGTGTCTCTGGGGGTGCCCTGGGTGTCCCTGGGGTGCCCTGGCTGACCCCAAGGTGTTCCTTGGGGTGCCCAGAGTGTCCCTGGGATGTCCCTGGCTGTCCCCTAGGGGTCTCTGGGGGTGCCCTGGCTTTCCCGTCTGTGTCCCTGGGGGTGCCCTGCCTATCCACTAGGTGTCCCTGGGGGTGCCCTGCCTGTCCCTTAGGTGTCCCTGGGGGTGCCCTGGCTGTCCCTAGGGTACCCTGGCTGTCCCCTCGGTGTCCCTGGGGGTGCCCTGGGTGTCCCTGGGGGTGCCCAGGCTGTCCCCTAGGTGTCCCTGGGGGGGCTTTGGGTGTCCCTGGGGTGCCCTGGCTGTCCCTGAGGTGAACGGGAGGTCCCCTACGTGTCCCTGGGGTGCCCTGGCTGTCCCGTCAGTGTCCCTGAGGGTGCCCTGGGTGTCCCTGGCGTGCCCTGGCTGTCTCCTAGGTGTCCCTGGGGGTGCCCTGGCTGTCCTCTAGGGTTCCCTGGGGTGCCCTGGGTGTCCCTGGCGTGCCCTGGCTGTCTCTTAGGTGTCCCTGGGGGTGCCCTGGCTGTCCTCTAGGTGTCCCTGTGGGTGCCCTCCCTGTCCCTCGGGATGCCCTGGCTGTCCCCTAGGTGTCCCTGGGGGTGACCTAGGTGTCCCTGGGGGTGCCCTGCCTGTCCCCTAGGTGTCCCGGGGGGTGCCCTGGCTGTCCTCTAGGTGTTCCTGGGGGTGCCCTGGGTGTCCCTCGGATGCCCTGGCTGTCTCCTAGGTGTCCCTGGGGGTGCCCTGGGTGTCCCTGGGGGGCCCTGGCTGTCCCCTCGGTGTCCCTGGGGGTGCCCTGGCTGTGCCCTCGGTGTTCCTGAGGGTGCCCTGGCTGTCCCTAGGGTGCCCTGGCTGTGCCCTACGCGTCCCTGGGGGTGCCCTGGCTGTCCCTCGGGTGCCCTGGCTGTCCCCTAGGTGTCCCTGGGGGTGCCCTGGGTGTCCCTGGGCTGCCCTGGCTGTCCCCAAGGTGTCCCTGTGGGTGCCCAGAGTGTCCCTGGGAGTGCCCTGGCTGTGCCCTCGGTGTCCCTGGGGGTGCCCTCGGTGTCCCTTGGGGTGCCTAGAGTGTCCCTGGGATGTCCCTGGCTGTCCCCTAGGGGTCTCTGGGGGTGCCCTGTCTGTCCCGTCTGTGTCCCTGGGGGTGCCCTGCCTGTCCCCTAGGTGTCCCTGGGGGTGCCCTGGCTGTCCCTAGGGTGCCCTGGCTGTGCCCTCGGTGTCTCTGGGGGTGCCCAGGGTGTCCCTGGGGTGCCCTGGCTGACCCCAAGGTGTCCCTTGGGGTGCCCAGAGTGTCCCTGGGATGTCCCTGGCTGTCCCCTAGGGGTCTCTGGGGGTGCCCTGGCTGTCCCGTCAGTGTCCCTGGGGGTGCCCTGCCTGTCCCTTAGGTGTCCCTGGGGGTGCCCTGGCTGTCCCTAGGGTGCCCTGGCTGTGCCCTCGGTGTCTCTGGGGGTGCCCTGGGTGTCCCTGGGGGTGCCCTGGCTGTCCCTAGGGTGCCATGGCTGTCCCTAGGGTACTCTGGCTGTCCCCTCGGTATCCCTGGGGGTGCCCTGGGTGTCCCTGGGGTGCCCTGGCTGTCCCCTACGTGTCCCTGGGGGTGCCCAGGCTGTCCCCTAGGTGTCCCTGGAGGGGCCCTGGGTGTCCCTGGGGTGCCCTGGCTGTCCCTGGGGTGCCCCAGAGGTCCCCTACGTGTCCCTGGGGTGCCCTGGCTGTCCCCTAGGTGGCCCGGGGGGTGCCCTGGCTGTCCCTGGGGGTGCCCTGGAGGTCCCCTAGGTGTCCCTGGGGGTGCCCTGGCTGTCCCTGGGGTGCCCTGGCTGTCCCCAAGGTGTCCCTGGGGGTGCCCTGCCTGTCCTCTCGGTGTCCCTGGGGGTGCCCTGGCTGTCCCTAGGGTTCCCTGGCTGTCCCCTAGGTGTCCCTGGGGGTGCCCTGGGTGACCCTTGGGTTCCCTGGCTGTCCCCTAGGTGTCCCTGAGGGTGCATTAGGTGTCCCTGGGGGTGCCCAGGGTGTCCCTGGGGTTCCCTGGCTGTCCCCTAGGTGTCCCTGGGGGGGCCCTGGTGTCCCTGGGTTGCCCTGGCTGTCCCGTAGGTGTCCCTGACTCGCTCGTATCCTCGACTCCGCCTCCGGCGCCATGGTGACTCCCCTCCCAGTCTGGACCAGTGTGACCTCACCCCCTCCCCTGGGGCCATCCGACCCATCCCAGTATAGACCAGTAAGGCACCGAGTGGCCACCATGGACCCCCACACGCCTGCCAGTTCATCCCAGTTCATCCCAGTCCACTCTTCGTCCATCCCAGGTTTCTCTGGTCACCCTCCCAGTGCTCTCAGTCCATCCCAGTCCCGCAGGTGTTGGTGCTTGGGGCTTGATGAGCTGGTGCCTGTCCGCAACGTGGAGCGGCTCAAACGGGACCTCAGGGTGAGGGGGCGCGGATTTGGGGGGATCCTGGGGGTCCTGAGTTGTCGTGGAGGGGGTTTTTGGGTTGTGGGGGGTCTGGGGGGAGTCCTGGGGGCTGCTTTGGGTGCTTTGGGGGGTATTCGGGAGGTTTGGGCGGCCCATTTGAGGCATCAAAGAACCTGAGGAGGGTTTTGATAGCTCCTGGAGGTGGAGGCGGCCGTGGGGGTGAGTTGGCTGTCCCAGGGGGTTCCTGGCTGTCCCTCGATGTCCCTGGGGTGCCCTGGCTGTCACTTAGGTGTCCCTCGGGGTGACCTGGCTGTCCCTAGGGTGCCCTGGCTGTCCCTAGGTGTCCCTGGGGTGCCCTGACTGTCCCTAGGTGTCCCTGGGGGTGCCCTGGGTGTCCCCTAGGTGTCCTTGGGGTGCCCTGACTGTCCCTGGGGGTGCCCTGGGTGTCCCTGGGGTGCCCTGGGGGTACCCTGGCTGTCCCTGGAGGTGCCCTGCCTGTCCCCTAGGTGTCCCTGGGGGTGCCCTGGCTGTCCCCTAGGTGTCCTTGGGGTGCCCTGACTGTCCCTGGGGGTGCCCTGGGTGTCCCTGGGGTGCCCTGGGGGTACCCTGGCTGACCCTGGAGGTGCCCTGCCTGTCCCCTAGGTGTCCCTGGGGTGCCATGGCTGTCTCGTCAGTGTCCCTGGGGGTGCCCTGGCTGTCCCCTAGGTGTCCCTGGTGGTGCCCTGGGTGTCCCTGGGGTGCCCTGGCTGTCCCCTAGGTTTCCCTGGGGGTGCCGTGCCTGTCCCCTAGGTGTCCCTGGGGGTGCCCTGGCTGTCCCTAGGGTGCCCTGGCTGTCCCCTCGGTGTCCCTGGGGGTGCCCTGCGTGTCCCCTAGGTGTCTCTGGGGGTGCCATGGGTGTCCCTAGGGTGCCCATGCTGTGCCCTCAGTGTCTCTGGGGGTGCCCTGCCTGTCCCCTAGGTGTCCTTGGGGGTGCCCTGGCTGTCCCTAGCGTGCCCTGGCTGTCCCCTCGGTGTCCCTGGGGGTGGCCTGCCTGTCCCCTAGGTGTCCTTCGGGGTGCCCTGGCTGTGCCCTCTGTGTCCCTGGGGGTGCCCTGGCTGTCCTTAGGGTGCCCTGGCTGTCCCCTAGGTGTCCCTGGGGGTGCCCTGGGTTTGCCTGGGGTGCCCTGGCTGTCCCCTAGGTGTCCCTGGGGGTGCCCTGGGTGTCCCTGGGGATGCCCTGTCTGTCCCCTAGGTGTCCCTGGGGGTGCCCTGGGTGTCCCTGGGGGGGCCCTGGCTGTCCCCTAGGGGTCTCTGGGGGTGCCCTGCCTGTCCCCTAGGTGTTCCTGGGGGTGCCCTGGCTGTGCCCTCGGTGTCCCGGTGGGTGCCCTGGCTGTCCCTAGGGTGCCCTGGCTCTTCCCTTGGTGTCCCTGGGGGTGCCCTGGCTGTCCCTAGAGTGCCCTGTCTGTCCCCTAGGTGTCCCTGGGGGTGCCGTGGCTGTCCCTAGCGTGCCCTGGCTGTGCCCACGGTGTATCTGGGGGTGCCCTGGCTGTCCCCTAGGTGTCCCTGGGTGTGCCCTGGATGTGCCTGGGGTGCCCTGGCTGTCCCCTAGGTGTCCCTGGGGGTGCCCTGGCTGTCCCTGGGGTGCCATGGCTGTCCTCTACGTGTCCCTGGGGGGGCCCTGGCTGTCCCCTCAGTGTCCCTGGGGGTGCCCTTCCTTTCCCCTAGGTGTCCTTGGGGGGGCCCTGGCTGTCCCCTTGGTGTCCCTGGGGGTGCCCTGCCTGTCCCCTAGGTGTCCCTGGGGTTGCCATGCCTGTCCCCTAGGTGTCCCTGGGGGTTCCCTGCCTGTCCCCTAGGTGTCTCTGGGGGTGCCCTGGGTGTCCCTGGAGTGCCCTGGCTGTCCCCTAAATGTCCCTGGGGGAGCCCTGGCTGTCCCCTTGGTGTCCCTGGGGGTGTCCTGCCTTCCCCTAGGTGTCCCTGGGGGTGCCCTGGGTGTCCCTGGGGGGGCCCTGGCTTTCCCCTAGGTGTCCCTGGGGGTGCCCTCGCTGTCCCTGGGGGTGCCCTGGCTGTCCCTGGGGTGCCCTGGCTGTCCCCTAGATGTCCCTGGAGGTCCCCTAGGTGTCCTTGGGGGTGCCCAGGGCCTCCCGTATGTGTCCCTGGGGGTGCCCAGGGTGTCCGTGGGGACGCCCTGGAGGCCGCCTAGGTGTCCCTGGGGGTGCCCTCGCTGTCCCTGGTGTGCCCTGGCTGTCCCCTAGGTTTCCCTGGGGGTGCCCTGGCTGTCCCCTAGGTGTCCCTGGGGGTGCCCTGGCTGTCCCTAGGGTGCCCTGGCTGTGCCCTTGGTGTCCCTGGGGGTGCCCTGGCTGTCCTTTTGGTGCCCTGGCTGTCCCCTAGGTGTCCCTGGGGGTGCCCAGGCTGTCCCTAGGGTGCCCTGGCTGTCCCCTAGGTGTCCCTGGGGGTGCCCTGGGCGTCCCTGGGGTGCCCTGGCTGTCCCCTAGGTGTCCCTGGGGTGCCCTGCCTATCCCCTAGGTGTTCCTGGGGGTGCCCTGGCTGTCCCCTTGGTGTCCCTGGGGGTGACCTGGCTGTCCCTGGGGTGCCCTGGCTGTGCCCCCGGTGTCCCTGGGGGTGCCCTGGCTGTCCCTAGGGTGCCCTGGCTGTCCCCTAGGTGTCCCTGGGTGTGCCCTGGGTGTCCCTGGCGGTGCACAGTGTGTCCCTGAGGTTCCCTAGCTATCCCCTAGGTGTCCCTGGGGGGGCCCTGGCTGTCCCCTAGGTGTCCCTGGGGGTGCCCTGGATGTCCCTGGGGGTGCCCAGGGTGTCCCTGGGGTTCACTGGAGGTCCCCTAGGTGTCCCTAGGGGTGCCCTCGCTGTCCCTGGGGTGCCCTGGCTGTCCCCTAGGTCCTCCTGGGGGTGCCCTGGCTGTCCCCTAGGTGTCCCTGGGCGTGCCCTGCCTGTCCCCTAGGTGTCCCTGGGAGTGCCCTGACTGTCTTTAGGGTGCCCTGGCTGTCCCCTAGGTGTCCCTGGGGGGGCCCTGGGTGTCCCTGGGGGTGCACAGTGTGTCACTGGGGTTCCCTGGCTGTCCCGTACGTGTCCCTGGGGTTCCCTGGAGGTCCCCTAGGTGTCCCTGTGGGTGCCCTGAGTGTCCCTGGGCTGCCCTTGCTGTCCCCTAGGTGTCCCTCGGGGTGCCCAGGGTGTCCCTGGGGATCCCTGGCTGTCCCCTACGTGTCCCTGGGGGTGCCCAGGGTGTCCCTGCGGGTGCCCTTGCTGTCCCGTAGGTGTCCCTGGGGGTGCCCTGGCTGTCCCCTAGGTGTCCCTGGGGGTGCCCTGCCTGTCCCCTACGTGTCCCTGGGGGTGCCCAGAGTGTCACTGGGGTTCCCTGGAGGCTCCCTAGGTGTCCCTGGGGGATCCCTCGCTGTCCCTGGGGGTGCCCTGGCTGTCCCCTAGGTGTCCCTGGGGGTGTCCTGGGTTTCCCTGGAGTGCCCTGGCTGTCCCCTAAATGTCCCTGGGGGTGCCCTGGCTGTCCCCTAGGTGTCCCTGGGGGTGTCCTGCCTTCCGCTAGGTGTCCCTGGGGGTGCCCTGGCTTTCCCCTCGGTGTCCCTGGGGGTGCCCTGCCTGTCCCCTAGGTGTCCCTGGGGGTCCCCTTGGTGTCCCTGGGGGTGCCCTTGCTGTCCCCTGGGTGTCCCTGAGGGTGCCCTGGCTGTTCCTAGGGTGCCCTGGCTGTGCCCTAGGTGTCCCTGGGGGTGCCCTGGCTGTCCCTAGGGTGCCCTGGCTGTCACCTAGGTGTCCCTGGGGGTGCGCTGGTGTCCCTCGGGGTGCCCTGGCTGTCCCCTAGGTGTCCCTGGGGGTGCCCTGGCTGTCCCCTAGGTGTCCCTGGGGGTGCCCTGGCTGTCCCTAGGGGGCCCTTGCTTTGCCCTCGGTGTCCCTCGGGGTGCCCTGGCTGTCCCCTAGGTGTCCCTGGGGGTGCATTAGGTGTCCCTGGGGGTGCCCTGGGTGTGCCTGGGGTGCCCTGGCTGTCCCCTAGGTGTCCCTGGGGGGGCCCTGGTGTCCCTGGGTTGCCCTGGCTGTCCCCTAGGTGTCCCTGCCTCGCTCGTATCCTCCACTCCGCCTCCGGCGCCATGGTGACTCCCCTCCCAGTCTGGACCAGTGTGGCCTCACCCCCTCCCCTGGGGCCATCCGACCCATCCCAGTATAGACCAGTAAGGCACCGAGTGGCCACCATGGACCTCCACACGCCTGCCAGTTCATCCCAGTTCATCCCAGTCCACTCTTCGTCCATCCCAGGTTTCTCTGGTCACCCTCCCAGTGCTCTCAGTCCATCCCAGTCCCGCAGGTGTTGGTGCTTGGGGCTTGATGAGCTGGTGCCTGTCCGCAACGTGGAGCGGCTCAAACGGGACCTCAGGGTGAGGGGGGCGCGGATTTGGGGGGATCCTGGGGGTCCTGAGTTGTCGTGGAGGGGGTTTTTGGGTTGTGGGGGGTCTGGGGGGAGTCCTGGGGGCTGCCTTGGGTGCTTTGGGGGGTATTCGGGAGGTTTGGGCGGCCCATTTGAGGCATCAAAGAACCTGAGGAGGGTTTTAATAGCTCCTGGAGGTGGAGGCGGCAGTGGGGGTGAGCTGGCTGTCCCAGGGGGTTCCTGGCTGTCCCTCGATGTCCCTGGGGTGCCCTGGCTGTCACTTAGGTGTCCCTCGGGGTGCCCTGGCTGTCCCTAGGGTGCCCTGGCTGTCCCCTAGGTGTCCCTGGGGTGCCCTGACTGTCCCTAGGTGTCCCTGGGGGTGCCCTGGGTGTCTATGGGGTGCCCTGGGGGTACCCTGGCTGTCCCTGGAGGTGCCCTGCCTGTCCCCTTGGTGTCCCTGGGGGTACCCTTGCTGTCCCTGGAGGTGCCCTGCCTGTCCCTTAGGTGTCCCTGGGGGTGCCCTGGCTGTCCCTAGGGTGCCATGGCTGTCCCTAGGGTGCCCTGGCTGTCCCGTACGTGTCCCTAGGGGTGCCCTGGGTGTCCCTGGGGTGCCCTGGCTGTCCCGTCAGTGTCCCTGAGGGTGCCCTGGGTGTCCCTGGCGTGCCCTGGCTGTCTCCTAGGTGTCCCTGGGGGTGCCCTGGCTGTCCTCTAGGGTTCCCTGGGGTGCCCTGGGTGTCCCTGGCGTGCCCTGGCTGTCTCTTAGGTGTCCCTGGGGGTGCCCTGGCTGTCCTCTAGGTGTCCCTGTGGGTGCCCTCCCTGTCCCTCGGGATGCCCTGGCTGTCCCCTAGGTGTCCCTGGGGGTGACCTGGGTGTCCCTGGGGGTGCCCTGCCTGTCCCCTAGGTGTCCCGGGGGGTGCCCTGGCTGTCCTCTAGGTGTTCCTGGGGGTGCCCTGGGTGTCCCTCGGATGCCCTGGCTGTCTCCTAGGTGTCCCTGGGGGTGCCCTGGGTGTCCCTGGGGGGCCCTGGCTGTCCCCTCGGTGTCCCTGGGGGTGCCCTGGCTGTGCCCTCGGTGTTCCTGAGGGTGCCCTGGCTGTCCCTAGGGTGCCCTGGCTGTGCCCTACGTGTCCCTGGGGGTGCCCTGGCTGTCCCTCGGGTGCCCTGGCTGTCCCCTAGGTGTCCCTGGGGGTGCCCTGGGTGTCCCTGGGCTGCCCTGGCTGTCCCCAAGGTGTCCCTGTGGGTGCCCAGAGTGTCCCTGGGAGTGCCCTGGCTGTGCCCTCGGTGTCCCTGGGGGTGCCCTCGGTGTCCCTTGGGGTGCCCAGAGTGTCCCTGGGATGTCCCTGGCTGTCCCCTAGGGGTCTCTGGGGGTGCCCTGTCTGTCCCGTCTGTGTCCCTGGGGGTGCCCTGCCTGTCCCCTAGGTGTCCCTGGGGGTGCCCTGGCTGTCCCTAGGGTGCCCTGGCTGTGCCCTCGGTGTCTCTGGGGGTGCTCAGGGTGTCCCTGGGGTGCCCTGGCTGACCCCAAGGTGTCCCTTGGGGTGCCCAGAGTGTCCCTGGGATGTCCCTGGCTGTCCCCTAGGGGTCTCTGGGGGTGCCCTGGCTGTCCCGTCAGTGTCCCTGGGGGTGCCCTGCCTGTCCCTTAGGTGTCCCTGGGGGTGCCCTGGCTGTCCCTAGGGTGCCCTGGCTGTGCCCTCGGTGTCTCTGGGGGTGCCCTGGGTGTCCCTGGGGGTGCCCTGGCTGTCCCTAGGGCGCCATGGCTGTCCCTAGGGTACTCTGGCTGTCCCCTCGGTATCCCTGGGGGTGCCCTGGGTGTCCCTGGGGTGCCCTGGCTGTCCCCTAGGTGTCCCTGGGGGTGCCCAGGCTGTCCCCTAGGTGTCCCTGGAGGGGCCCTGGGTGTCCCTGGGGTGCCCTGGCTGTCCCTGGGGTGCCCCAGAGGTCCCCTACGTGTCCCTGGGGTGCCCTGGCTGTCTCCTAGGTGTCCCTGGCTGTGCCCTGCCTGTCCTCTAGGTGTCCCTGGGGTGCCCTGGGTGTCCCCTAGGTGTCCCTGGGGGTGCCCTGGCTGTCCTCTAGGTGTCCCTTTGGGTGCCCTCCCTGTCCCTCGGGATGCCCTGGCTGTCCCCTAGGTGTCCCTGGGGGTGGCCTGGGTGTCCCTGGGGTGCCCTGGCTGTCCCCTAGGTGTCCCTGGGGGTGCCCTGCCTGTCCCCTAGGTGTCCCTGGGGGGGCCCTGCCTGTCCCTTAGGTGTCCCTGGGGGTGCCCTGGCTGTCTCTAGGGTGCCCTGGCTGTGCCCTCGGTGTCTCTGGGGGTGCCCTGGGTGTCCCTGGGGTGCCCTGGCTGTCCCCTTGGTGTCCCTGGGGGTGCCCAGGCTGTCCCCTAGGTGTCCCTGGGGGGGCCTGGGTGTCCCTGGGGTTCTCCTGGCTGTCTCTGGGGTGCCCGGGAGGTCCCGTACGTGTCCCTGGGGTGCCCTGGCTGTCCCGTCAGTGTCCCTGAGGGTGCCCTGGGTGTCCCTGGCGTGCCCTGGCTGTCTCCTAGGTGTCCCTGGGGGTGCCCTGGCTGTCCTCTAGGTGTCCCTGTGGGTGCCCTCCCTGTCCCTCGGGGTGCCCTGGCTGTCCCCTAAGTGTCCCTGGCGGTGCCCTGGGTGTCCCTGGGCGTGCCCTCGCTGTCCCTGGGGTGCCCTGGCTGTCCCCTAGGTGGCCCTGGGGGTGCCCTGGCTGTCCCTGGGGGTGCCCTGGAGGTCCCCTAGGTGTCCCTGGGGGTGCCCTGGCTGTCCCTGGGGTGCCCTGGCTGTCCCCAAGGTGTCCCTGGGGGTGCCCTGCCTGTCCTCTCGGTGTCCCTGGGGGTGCCCTGGCTGTCCCTAGGGTTCCCTGGCTGTCCCCTAGGTGTCCCTGGGGGTGCCCTGGGTGTCCCTTGGGTTCCCTGGCTGTCCCCTAGGTGTCCCTGAGGGTGCATTAGGTGTCCCTGGGGGTGCCCAGGGTGTCCCTGGGGTTCCCTGGCTGTCCCCTAGGTGTCCCTGGGGGGGCCCTGGTGTCCCTGGGTTGCCCTGGCTGTCCCGTAGGTGTCCCTGACTCGCTCGTATCCTCGACTCCGCCTCCGGCGCCATGGTGACTCCCCTCCCAGTCTGGACCAGTGTGACCTCACCCCCTCCCCTGGGGCCATCCGACCCATCCCAGTATAGACCAGTAAGGCACCGAGTGGCCACCATGGACCCCCACACGCCTGCCAGTTCATCCCAGTTCATCCCAGTCCACTCTTCGTCCATCCCAGGTTTCTCTGGTCACCCTCCCAGTGCTCTCAGTCCATCCCAGTCCCGCAGGTGTTGGTGCTTGGGGCTTGATGAGCTGGTGCCTGTCCGCAACGTGGAGCGGCTCAAACGGGACCTCAGGGTGAGGGGGCGCGGATTTGGGGGGATCCTGGGGGTCCTGAGTTGTCGTGGAGGGGGTTTTTGGGTTGTGGGGGGTCTGGGGGGAGTCCTGGGGGCTGCTTTGGGTGCTTTGGGGGGTATTCGGGAGGTTTGGGCGGCCCATTTGAGGCATCAAAGAACCTGAGGAGGGTTTTGATAGCTCCTGGAGGTGGAGGCGGCCGTGGGGGTGAGTTGGCTGTCCCAGGGGGTTCCTGGCTGTCCCTCGATGTCCCTGGGGTGCCCTGGCTGTCACTTAGGTGTCCCTCGGGGTGCCCTGGCTGTCCCTAGGGTGCCCTGGCTGTCCCTAGGTGTCCCTGGGGTGCCCTGACTGTCCCTAGGTGTCCCTGGGGGTGCCCTGGGCGTCCCTGGGGTGCCCTGGGGGTACCCTGGCTGTCCCTGGAGGTGCCCTGCCTGTCCCCTAGGTGTCCCTGGGGGTGCCCTGGCTGTCCCCTAGGTGTCCTTGGGGTGCCCTGACTGTCCCTGGGGGTGCCCTGGGTGTCCCTGGGGTGCCCTGGGGGTACCCTGGCTGACCCTGGAGGTGCCCTGCCTGTCCCCTAGGTGTCCCTGGGGTGCCATGGCTGTCTCGTCAGTGTCCCTGGGGGTGCCCTGGCTGTCCCCTAGGTGTCCCTGGTGGTGCCCTGGGTGTCCCTGGGGTGCCCTGGCTGTCCCCTAGGTTTCCCTGGGGGTGCCGTGCCTGTCCCCTAGGTGTCCTTGGGGGTGCCCTGGCTGTCCCTAGGGTGCCCTGGCTGTCCCCTCGGTGTCCCTGGGGGTGCCCTGCGTGTCCCCTAGGTGTCTCTGGGGGTGCCATGGGTGTCCCTAGGGTGCCCATGCTGTGCCCTCAGTGTCTCTGGGGGTGCCCTGCCTGTCCCCTAGGTGTCCTTGGGGGTGCCCTGGCTGTCCCTAGCGTGCCCTGGCTGTCCCCTCGGTGTCCCTGGGGGTGGCCTGCCTGTCCCCTAGGTGTCCTTCGGGGTGCCCTGGCTGTGCCCTCTGTGTCCCTGGGAGTGCCCTGGCTGTCCTTAGGGTGCCCTGGCTGTCCCCTAGGTGTCCCTGGGGGTGCCCTGGGTTTGCCTGGGGTGCCCTGGCTGTCCCCTAGGTGTCCCTGGGGGTGCCCTGGGTGTCCCTGGGGATGCCCTGTCTGTCCCCTAGGTGTCCCTGGGGGTGCCCTGTGTGTCCCTGGGGGGGCCCTGGCTGTCCCCTAGGGGTCTCTGGGGGTGCCCTGCCTGTCCCCTAGGTGTTCCTGGGGGTGCCCTGGCTGTGCCCTCGGTGTCCCTGGGGGTGCCCTGGCTGTCCCTAGGGTGCCCTGGCTGTCCCCTAGGTGTCCCTGGGTGTGCCCTGGGTGTCCCTGGCGGTGCACAGTGTGTCCCTGAGGTTCCCTAGCTATCCCCTAGGTGTCCCTGGGGGGGCCCTGGCTGTCCCCTAGGTGTCCCTGGGGGTGCCCTGGGTGTCCCTGGGGGTGCCCAGGGTGTCCCTGGGGTTCACTGGAGGTCCCCTAGGTGTCCCTAGGGGTGCCCTCGCTGTCCCTGGGGTGCCCTGGCTGTCCCCTAGGTCCTCCTGGGGGTGCCCTGGCTGTCCCCTAGGTGTCCCTGGGAGTGCCCTGACTGTCTTTAGGGTGCCCTGGCTGTCCCCTAGGTGTCCCTGGGGGGGCCCTGGGTGTCCCTGGGGGTGCACAGGGTGTCACTGGGGTTCCCTGGCTGTCCCGTACGTGTCCCTGGGGTTCCCTGGAGGTCCCCTAGGTGTCCCTGTGGGTGCCCTGAGTGTCCCTGGGCTGCCCTTGCTGTCCCCTAGGTGTCCCTCGGGGTGCCCAGGGTGTCCCTGGGGATCCCTGGCTGTCCCCTACGTGTCCCTGGGGGTGCCCAGGGTGTCCCTGCGGGTGCCCTTGCTGTCCCGTAGGTGTCCCTGGGGGTGCCCTGGCTGTCCCCTAGGTGTCCCTGGGGGTGCCCTGCCTGTCCCCTACGTGTCCCTGGGGGTGCCCAGAGTGTCACTGGGGTTCCCTGGAGGCCCCCTAGGTGTCCCTGGGGGATCCCTCGCTGTCCCTGGGGGTGCCCTGGCTGTCCCCTAGGTGTCCCTGGGGGTGTCCTGGGTTTCCCTGGAGTGCCCTGGCTGTCCCCTAAATGTCCCTGGGGGTGCCCTGGCTGTCCCCTAGGTGTCCCTGGGGGTGCCCTGCCTGTCCCCTAGGTGTCCCTGGGGGTCCCCTTGGTGTCCCTGGGGGTGCCCTTGCTGTCCCCTGGGTGTCCCTGAGGGTGCCCTGGCTGTTCCTAGGGTGCCCTGGCTGTGCCCTAGGTGTCCCTGGGGGTGCCCTGGCTGTCCCTAGGGTGCCCTGGCTGTCACCTAGGTGTCCCTGGGGGTGCGCTGGTGTCCCTCGGGGTGCCCTGGCTGTCCCCTAGGTGTCCCTGGGGGTGCCCTGGCTGTCCCCTAGGTGTCCCTGGGGGTGCCCTGGCTGTCCCTAGGGGGCCCTTGCTGTGCCCTCGGTGTCCCTCGGGGTGCCCTGGCTGTCCCCTAGGTGTCCCTGGGGGTGCATTAGGTGTCCCTGGGGGTGCCCTGGGTGTGCCTGGGGTGCCCTGGCTGTCCCCTAGGTGTCCCTGGGGGGGCCCTGGTGTCCCTGGGTTGCCCTGGCTGTCCCCTAGGTGTCCCTGCCTCGCTCGTATCCTCCACTCCGCCTCCGGCGCCATGGTGACTCCCCTCCCAGTCTGGACCAGTGTGGCCTCACCCCCTCCCCTGGGGCCATCCGACCCATCCCAGTATAGACCAGTAAGGCACCGAGTGGCCACCATGGACCTCCACACGCCTGCCAGTTCATCCCAGTTCATCCCAGTCCACTCTTCGTCCATCCCAGGTTTCTCTGGTCACCCTCCCAGTGCTCTCAGTGCATCCCAGTCCCGCAGGTGTTGGTGCTTGGGGATTGATGAGCTGGTGCCTGTCCGCAACGTGGAGCGGCTCAAACGGGACCTCAGGGTGAGGGGGGCGCGGATTTGGGGGGATCCTGGGGGTCCTGAGTTGTCGTGGAGGGGGTTTTTGGGTTGTGGGGGGTCTGGGGGGAGTCCTGGGGGCTGCCTTGGGTGCTTTGGGGGGTATTCGGGAGGTTTGGGCGGCCCATTTGAGGCATCAAAGAACCTGAGGAGGGTTTTGATAGCTCCTGGAGGTGGAGGCGGCAGTGGGGGTGAGCTGGCTGTCCCAGGGGGTTCCTGGCTGTCCCTCGATGTCCCTGGGGTGCCCTGGCTGTCACTTAGGTGTCCCTCGGGGTGCCCTGGCTGTCCCTAGGGTGCCCTGGCTGTCCCCTAGGTGTCCCTGGGGTGCCCTGACTGTCCCTAGGTGTCCCTGGGGGTGCCCTGGGTGTCCATGGGGTGCCCTGGGGGTACCCTGGCTGTCCCTGGAGGTGCCCTGCCTGTCCCCTTGGTGTCACTGGGGGTACCCTTGCTGTCCCTGGAGGTGCCCTGCCTGTCCCTTAGGTGTCCCTGGGGGTGCCCTGGCTGTCCCTAGGGTGCCATGGCTGTCCCTAGGGTGCCCTGGCTGTCCCGTACGTGTCCCTAGGGGTGCCCTGGGTGTCCCTGGGGTGCCCTGGCTGTCTCGTAGGTGTCCCTGGGGGTGCCCTGGCTGTCCCCTAGGTGTCCCTGGGGGTGCCCTGCCTGTCCCCTACGTGTCCCTGGGAGTGCACAGAGTGTCACTGGGGTTCCCTGGAGGCCCCCTAGGTGTCCCTGGGGGATCCCTCGCTGTCCCTTGGGGTGCCCTGGCTGTCCCCTAGGTGTCCCTGGGGGTGTCCTCTGTTTCCCGGGAGTGCCCTGGCTGTCCCCTAAATGTCCCTGGGGGTGCCCTGGCTGTCCCCTAGGTATCCCTGGTGGTGCCCTCGCTGTCCCTGGTGTGCCCTGGCTGTCCCCTAGGTGTCCCTGGGGGTGCCCTGGCTGTCCCTGGTGTGCCCTGGCTGTCCCCTAGGTGTCCCTGGGCGTGCCCTGGCTGTCCCCTAGGTGTCCCTGGACGTCCCCTAGGTGTCCCTGGGGGTGCCCTGGCTGTCCCTAGGGTGCCCTGGCTGTCCCCTTGGTGTCCCTGGGGGTGCCCTGGCTGTCCCTAGGGTGCCCTGCTGTCCCCTTGGTGTCCCTCGGGGTGCCCTGGTGTCCCTCGGGGTGCCCTGGCTGTCCCCTAGGTGTCCCTGGGGGTGCCCAGGCTGTCTCTAGGGTGCCCTGGCTGTCCCCTACGTGTCCCTGGGGGTGCACAGAGTGTCACTGGGGTTCCCTGGAGGCCCCCTAGGTGTCCCTGGGGGATCCCTCGCTGTCCCTTGGAGTGCCCTGGCTGTCCCCTAGGTGTCCCTGGGGGTGTCCTCTGTTACCCGGGAGTGCCCTGGCTGTCCCCTAAATGTCCCTGGGGGTGCCCTGGCTGTCCCCTAGGTGTCCCTGGGGGTGTCCTGCCTTCCGCTAGGTGTCCCTGGGGGTGCCCTGGCTTTCCCCTCGGTGTCCCTGGGGGTGCCCTGCCTGTCCCCTAGGTGTCCCTGGGGGTGCCCTGCCTGTCCCTAGGGTGCCCTGGCTGTCCCCTAGGTGTCCCTGGGGGTGCCCTGGCTGTCCCCTAGGTGTCCCTGGAGGTCCCCAGGTGTCCTTGGGGGTGCCCAGGGCGTCCCGTATGTGTCCCTGGGGGTGCCCAGGGTGTCCCTAGGGTGCCCTGGCTGTGCCCTTGATGTCCCTGGGGGTGCCCTGGCTGTCTCCTAGGTGTCCCTGGGGGTGCCCTGGCTGTCCCTAGGGTGCCCTGGCTGTGCCCTTGGTGTCCCTGGGGGTGCCCTGGCTGTCCCTAGGGTGCCCTGGCTGTCCCCTAGGTGTCCCTCGGGGTGCCCTGGTGTCCCTCGGGGTGCCCTGGCTGTCCCCTAGGTGTCCCTGGGGGTGCCCCTGCTGTCCCTAGGGTGCCCTGGCTGTCCCCTAGGTGTCCCTGGGTGTGCCCTGGGTGTCCCTGGCGGTGCACAGTGTGTCCCTGAGGTTCCCTGGCTGTCCCCTAGGTGTCCCTGGGGGGGCCCTGGCTGTCCCCTAGGTGTCCCTGGGGGTGCCCTGGGTGTCCCTGGGGGTGCCCAGGGTGTCCCTGGGGTTCACTGGAGGTCCCCTAGGTGTCCCTGGGGGTGCCCTCGCTGTCCCGTAGGTGTCCCTGGGGGAGCCCTAAATGTCCCTGGGGGTGCCCTGGCTGTCCCTTAGGGGTCTCTCGGGGTGCCCTGGCTGTCCCCTCAGTGTCCCTGGGGGTGCCCGGCCTGTCCCCTAGGTGTCCCTGGGGGTGCCCAGGCTGTCCTCTAGGTGTCCCTGGGGGTGCCCTGGCTGTCCCTGGGGTTCCCTGGCTGTCCCTTAGGTGTCCCTTGGGGTGCCCAGGGTGTCCCTGGGCGTGCACAGGGTGTCCCTGGGGTTCCCTGGCTGTCCCCTAGGTGTCCCTGGGGGGGCCCTGTCTGTCCCCTGGGGGTGCCCTGGGTGTCCCTGGGGGTGCCCTGGCTGTCCCCTCAGTGTCCCTGGGGTTTCCCTGGGTGTCCCTGGGGGGGCCCTGGCTGTCCCCTAGGTGTCCCTGGGGGGGCCCTGGCTGTCCCCTAGGTGTCCCTGGGGGTGCACAGGGTGTCACTGGGGTTCCCTGGCTGTCCCGTACGTGTCCCTGGGGTTCCCTGGAGGTCCCCTAGGTGTCCCTGGGGGTGCCCTGAGTGTCTCTGTGCTGCCCTTGCTGTCCCCTAGGTGTCCCTGGGGGTGCCCAGGGTGTCCCTGGGGATCCCTGGCTGTCCCCTACGTGTCCCTGGGGGTGCCCAGGGTGTCCCTGCGGGTGCCCTTGCTGTCCCGTAGGTGTCCCTGGGGGTTCCCTGGCTGTCCCCTAGGTGTCCCTGGGGGTGCCCTGCCTGTCCCCTACGTGTCCCTGGGAGTGCACAGAGTGTCACTGGCGTTCCCTGGAGGCCCCCTAGGTGTCCCTGGGGGATCCCTCGCTGTCCCTGGGGGTGGCCTGGCTGTCCCCTAGGTGTCCCTGGGGGTGTCCTGGGTTTCCCTGGAGTGCCCTGGCTGTCCCCTAAATGTCCCTGGGGGTGCCCTGGCTGTCCCCTAGGTGTCCCTGGGGGTGTCCTGCCTTCCGCTAGGTGTCCCTGGGGGTGCCCTGGCTGTCCCCTAGGTGTCCCTGGGGGTGCCCTGGCTGTCCCTAGGGTGCCCTGGCTGTGCCCTTGGTGTCCCTGGGGGTGCCCTGGCTGTCCCCTAGGGGTCTCTGGGGGTGCCCTGGCTGTCCCGTCAGTGTCCCTGGGGGTGCCCTGCCTGTCCCCTAGGTGTCCCTGGGGGTCCCCTTGGTGTCCCTGGGGGTGCCCTTGCTGTTCCCTAGGTGTCCCTGGGGGTGCCCTGGCTGTCCCTGGGGTGCTCTGGATGTCCCCTTGGTGTCCCTGGGGGTGCCCTGGCTGTCCCTAGTGTGCCCTGGCTGTCTCCTAGGTGTCCTGGGGGTGCGCTGGTGTCCCTCAGGGTGCCCTGGCTGTCCCCTAGGTATCCCTGGGGGTGCCCTGGCTGTCCCCTAGGTGTCCCTGGGGGTGCCCTGCGTCTCCCCGAGGTGTCCCTGGGGGTGCCCTGGCTGTCCCCTAGGTGTCCCTGGGGGTGCCCTGGGTGTGCCTGGGGTGCCCTGGCTGTCCCCTAGGTGTCCCTGGGGGTGTCCTCTGTTTCCCGGGAGTGCCCTGGCTGTCCCCTAAATGTCCCTGGGGGTGCCCTGGCTGTCCCCTAGGTATCCCTGGTGGTGCCCTCGCTGTCCCTGGTGTGCCCTGGCTGTCCCCTAGGTGTCCCTGGGGGTGCCCTGGCTGTCCCTGGTGTGCCCTGGCTGTCCCCTAGGTGTCCCTGGGCGTGCCCTGGCTGTCCCCTAGGTGTCCCTGGACGTCCCCTAGGTGTCCCTGGGGGTGCCCTGGCTGTCCCTAGGGTGCCCTGGCTGTCCCCTTGGTGTCCCTGGGGGTGCCCTGGCTGTCCCTAGGGTGCCCTGGCTGTCCCCTTGGTGTCCCTCGGGGTGCCCTGGTGTCCCTCGGGGTGCCCTGGCTGTCCCCTAGGTGTCCCTGGGGGTGCCCAGGCTGTCTCTAGGGTGCCCTGGCTGTCCCCTACGTGTCCCTGGGGGTGCACAGAGTGTCACTGGGGTTCCCTGGAGGCCCCCTAGGTGTCCCTGGGGGATCCCTCGCTGTCCCTTGGGGTGCCCTGGCTGTCCCCTAGGTGTCCCTGGGGGTGTCCTCTGTTTCCCGGGAGTGCCCTGGCTGTCCCCTAAATGTCCCTGGGGGTGCCCTTGCTGTCCCCTAGGTGTCCCTGGGGGTGTCCTGCCTTCCGCGAGGTGTCCCTGGGGGTGCCCTGGCTTTCCCCTCGGTGTCCCTGGGGGTGCCCTGCCTGTCCCCTAGGTGTCCCTGGGGGTGCCCTGCCTGTCCCTAGGGTGCCCTGGCTGTCCCCTAGGTGTCCCTGGGGGTGCCCTGGCTGTCCCCTAGGTGTCCCTGGAGGTCCCCAGGTGTCCTTGGGGGTGCCCAGGGCGTCCCGTATGTGTCCCTGGGGGTGCCCAGGGTGTCCCTAGGGTGCCCTGGCTGTGCCCTTGATGTCCCTGGGGGTGCCCTGGCTGTCCCCTAGGTGTCCCTGGGGGTGCCCTGGCTGTCCCTAGGGTGCCCTGGCTGTGCCCTTGGTGTCCCTGGGGGTGCCCTGGCTGTCCCTAGGGTGCCCTGGCTGTCCCCTAGGTGTCCCTCGGGGTGCCCTGGTGTCCCTCGGGGTGCCCTGGCTGTCCCCTAGGTGTCCCTGGGGGTGCCCCTGCTGTCCCTAGGGTGCCCTGGCTTTCCCCAAGGTGTCCCTGGGGGTGCCCTGCCAGTCCTCTCGGTGTCCCTGGGGGTGCCCTGGCTGTGCCCTCGGTGTCCCTGAGGGTGCCCTGGCTGTCCCTAGGGTGCCCTGGCTGTCCCCTAGGTGTCCCTGGGTGTGCCCTGGGTGTCCCTGGCGGTGCACAGTGTGTCCCTGAGGTTCCCTGGCTGTCCCCTAGGTGTCCCTGGGGGGGCCCTGGCTGTCCCCTAGGTGTCCCTGGGGGTGCCCTGGGTGTCCCTGGGGGTGCCCTCGCTGTCCCGTAGGTGTCCCTGGGGGAGCCCTAAATGTCCCTGGGGGTGCCCTGGCTGTCCCTTAGGGGTCTCTCGGGGTGCCCTGGCTGTCCCCTCAGTGTCCCTGGGGGTGCCCGGCCTGTCCCCTAGGTGTCCCTGGGGGTGCCCAGGCTGTCCTCTAGGTGTCCCTGGGGGTGCCCTGGCTGTCCCTGGGGTTCCCTGGCTGTCCCTTAGGTGTCCCTTGGGGTGCCCAGGGTGTCCCTGGGCGTGCACAGGGTGTCCCTGGGGTTCCCTGGCTGTCCCCTAGGTGTCCCTGGGGGGGCCCTGTCTGTCCCCTGGGGGTGCCCTGGGTGTCCCTGGGGGTGCCCTGGCTGTCCCCTCGGTGTCCCTGGGGTTTCCCTGGGTGTCCCTGGGGGGGCCCTGGCTGTCCCCTAGGTGTCCCTGGGGGGGCCCTGGCTGTCCCCTAGGTGTCCCTGGGGGGTCCTGGGTGTCCCTGGGGGTGCACAGGGTGTCACTGGGGTTCCCTGGCTGTCCCGTACGTGTCCCTGGGGTTCCCTGGAGGTCCCCTAGGTGTCCCTGGGGGTGCCCTGAGTGTCTCTGTGCTGCCCTTGCTGTCCCCTAGGTGTCCCTGGGGGTGCCCAAGGTGTCCCTGGGGATCCCTGGCTGTCCCCTACGTGTCCCTGGGGGTGCCCAGGGTGTCCCTGCGGGTGCCCTTGCTGTCCCGTAGGTGTCCCTGGGGGTTCCCTGGCTGTCCCCTAGGTGTCCCTGGGGGTGCCCAGGCTGTCCTCTAGGTGTCCCTGGGGGTGCCCTGGCTGTCCCTGGGGTTCCCTGGCTGTCCCTTAGGTGTCCCTTGGGGTGCCCAGGGTGTCCCTGGGCGTGCACAGGGTGTCCCTGGGGTTCCCTGGCTGTCCCCTAGGTGTCCCTGGGGGGGCCCTGTCTGTCCCCTGGGGGTGCCCTGGGTGTCCCTGGGGGTGCCCTGGCTGTCCCCTCGGTGTCCCTGGGGTTTCCCTGGGTGTCCCTGGGGGGGCCCTGGCTGTCCCCTAGGTGTCCCTGGGGGGGCCCTGGCTGTCCCCTAGGTGTCCCTGGGGGGTCCTGGGTGTCCCTGGGGGTGCACAGGGTGTCACTGGGGTTCCCTGGCTGTCCCGTACGTGTCCTTTGGGTTCCCTGGAGGTCCCCTAGGTGTCCCTGGGGGTGCCCTGAGTGTCTCTGTGCTGCCCTTGCTGTCCCCTAGGTGTCCCTGGGGGTGCCCAGGGTGTCCCTGGGGATCCCTGGCTTTCCCCTACGTGTCCCTGGGGGTGCCCAGGGTGTCCCTGCGGGTGCCCTTGCTGTCCCGTAGGTGTCCCTGGGGGTTCCCTGGCTGTCCCCTAGGTGTCCCTGGGGGTGCCCTGCCTGTCCCCTACGTGTCCCTGGGGGTGCACAGAGTGTCACTGGGGTTCCCTGGAGGCCCCCTAGGTGTCCCTGGGGGATCCCTCGCTGTCCCTGGGGGTGGCCTGGCTGTCCCCTAGGTGTCCCTGGGGGTGTCCTGGGTTTCCCTGGAGTGCCCTGGCTGTCCCCTAAATGTCCCTGGGGGTGCCCTGGCTGTCCCCTAGGTGTCCCTGGGGGTGTCCTGCCTTCCGCTAGGTGTCCCTGGGGGTGCCCTGGCTGTCCCCTAGGTGTCCCTGGGGGTGCCCTGGCTGTCCCTAGGGTGCCCTGGCTGTGCCCTTGGTGTCCCTGGGGGTGCCCTGGCTGTCCCCTAGGGGTCTCTGGGGGTGCCCTGGCTGTCCCGTCAGTGTCCCTGGGGGTGCCCTGCCTGTCCCCTAGGTGTCCCTGGGGGTCCCCTTGGTGTCCCTGGGGGTGCCCTTGCTGTTCCCTAGGTGTCCCTGGGGGTGCCCTGGCTGTCCCTGGGGTGCTCTGGATGTCCCCTTGGTGTCCCTGGGGGTGCCCTGGCTGTCCCTAGTGTGCCCTGGCTGTCTCCTAGGTGTCCCTGGGGGTGCGCTGGTGTCCCTCAGGGTGCCCTGGCTGTCCCCTAGGTATCCCTGGGGGTGCCCTGGCTGTCCCCTAGGTGTCCCTGAGGGTGCCCTGCGTCTCCCCGAGGTGTTCCTGGGGGTGCCCTGGCTGTCCCCTAGGTGTCCCTGGGGGTGCCCTGGGTGTGCCTGGGGTGCCCTGGCTGTCCCCTAGGTGTCCCTGGGGGTGCCCAGGGTGTCCCTGGGGTGCCCTGGCTGTCCCCTACGTGTCCCTGGGGGTGCCCTTGCTGTCCCGTAGGTGTCCCTGGGGGAGCCCTCCCTGTCCCTCGGGATGCCCTGGCTGTCCCCTAGGTGTCCCTGGGGGTGCCCTGGGTGTCCCCTTGGTGTCCCTGGGGGTGCCCAGGCTGTCCTTGGGGTGCTCTGGCTGTTCCCTAGGTGTCCCTGGGGGTGCCCTGCCTGTCCCCTAGGTGTCCCTGGGGGTGCCCTGGCTGTCCCCTCGGTGTCCCTAGGTGTGCCCTGGGTGTCCCTGGGCGTGCACAGGGTGTCCCTGGGGTTCCCTGGCTGTCCCCTAGGTGTCCCTGGGGGGGCCCTGTCTGTCCCCTGGGGGTGCCCTGGGTGTCCCTGGGGGGGCCCTGGCTGTCCCCTCGGTGTCCCTGGGGTTTCCCTGGGTGTCCCTGGGGTGGCCCTGGCTGTCCCCTAGGTGTCCCTGGGGGGGCCCTGGCTGTCCCCTAGGTGTCCCTGGCTGTGCCCTGGGTGTCCCTGGGGGTGCACAGGGTGTCCCTGGGGTTCCCTGGCTGTCCCCTAGGTGTCCCTGGGGGTGCCCTGGGTGTCCCTGGGGGGGCCCTGGCTGTCCCCTAGGTGTCCCTGGGGGTGCATTAGGTGTCCCTGGGGGTGCCCAGGGTGTCCCTGGGGTTCCCTGGCTGTCCCCTAGGTGTCCCTGGGGGGGCCCTCGTGTCCCTGGGTTGCCCTTGCTGTCCCCTAGGTGTCCCTGCCTCGCTCGTATCCTCGACTCCGCCTCCGGCGCCATGGTGACTCCCCTCCCAGTCTGGACCAGTGTGGCCTCACCCCCTCCCCTGGGGCCATCCGACCCATCCCAGTATAGACCAGTAAGGCACCGAGTGGCCACCATGGACCCCCACACGCCTGCCAGTTCATCCCAGTTCATCCCAGTCCACTCTTCGTCCATCCCAGGTTTCTCTGGTCACCCTCCCAGTGCTCTCAGTCCATCCCAGTCCCGCAGGTGTTGGTGCTTGGGGATTGATGAGCTGGTGCCTGTCCGCAACGTGGAGCGGCTCAAACGGGACCTCAGGGTGAGGGGGGCGCGGATTTGGGGGGATCCTGGGGGTCCTGAGTTGTCGTGGAGGGGGTTTTTGGGTTGTGGGGGGTCTGGGGGGAGTCCTGGGGGCTGCTTTGGGTGCTTTGGGGGGTATTCGGGAGGTTTGGGCGGCCCATTTGAGGCATCAAAGAACCTGAGGAGGGTTTTGATAGCTCCTGGAGGTGGAGGCGGCCGTGGGGGTGAGCTGGCTGTCCCAGGGGGTTCCTGGCTGTCCCTCGATGTCCCTGGGGTGCCCTGGCTGTCACTTAGGTGTCCCTCGGGGTGCCCTGGCTGTCCCTAGGGTGCCCTGGCTGTCCCTAGGTGTCCCTGGGGTGCCCTGACTGTCCCTAGGTGTCCCTGGGGGTGCCCTGGGCGTCCCTGGGGTGCCCTGGGGGTACCCTGGCTGTCTCTGGGGGTGCCCTGGCTGTCCCCTAGGTGTCCTTGGGGTGCCCTGACTGTCCCTGGGGGTGCCCTGGGTGTCCCTGGGGTGCCCTGGGGGTACCCTGGCTGACCCTGGAGGTGCCCTGCCTGTCCCCTAGGTGTCCCTGGGGTGCCCTGGCTGTCTCGTCAGTGTCCCTGGGGGTGCCCTGGCTGTCCCTGGGGTGCCCTGGCTGTCCCCTAGGTTTCCCTGGGGGTGCCGTGCCTGTCCCCTAGGTGTCCCTGGGGGTGCCCTGGCTGTCCCTAGGGTGCCCTGGCTGTCCCCTCGGTGTCCCTGGGGGTGCCCTGCGTGTCCCCTAGGTGTCTCTGGGGGTGCCATGGGTGTCCCTAGGGTGCCCATGCTGTGCCCTCAGTGTCTCTGGGGGTGCCCTGCCTGTCCCCTAGGTGTCCTTGGGGGTGCCCTGGCTGTCCCTAGCGTGCCCTGGCTGTCCCCTCGGTGTCCCTGGGGGTGGCCTGCCTGTCCCCTAGGTGTCCTTCGGGGTGCCCTGGCTGTGCCCTCTGTGTCCCTGGGGGTGCCCTGGGTTTGCCTGGGGTGCCCTGGCTGTCCCCTAGGTGTCCCTGGGGGTGCCCTGGGTGTCCCTGGGGATGCCCTGTCTGTCCCCTAGGTGTCCCTGGGGGTGCCCTGGGTGTCCCTGGGGGGGCCCTGGCTGTCCCCTAGGGGTCTCTGGGGGTGCCCTGCCTGTCCCCTAGGTGTTCCTGGGGGTGCCCTGGCTGTGCCCTCGGTGTCCCGGTGGGTGCCCTGGCTGTCCCTAGGGTGCCCTGGCTCTTCCCTTGGTGTCCCTGGGGGTGCCCTGGCTGTCCCTAGAGTGCCCTGTCTGTCCCCTAGGTGTCCCTGGGGGTGCCGTGGCTGTCCCTAGCGTGCCCTGGCTGTGCCCACGGTGTATCTGGGGGTGCCCTGGCTGTCCCCTAGGTGTCCCTGGGTGTGCCCTGGATGTGCCTGGGGTGCCCTGGCTGTCCCCTAGGTGTCCCTGGGGCTGCCCTGGCTGTCCCTGGGGTGCCATGGCTGTCCTCTACGTGTCCCTGGGGGGGCCCTGGCTGTCCCCTCAGTGTCCCTGGGGGTGCCCTTCCTTTCCCCTAGGTGTCCTTGGGGGGGCCCTGGCTGTCCCCTAGGTGTCCCTGGGGGTGCCCTGCCTGTCCCCTAGGTGTCCCTGGGGTTGCCATGCCTGTCCCCTAGGTGTCCCTGGGGGTTCCCTGCCTGTCCCATAGGTGTCTCTGGGGGTGCCCTGGGTGTCCCTGGAGTGCCCTGGCTGTCCCCTAAATGTCCCTGGGGGAGCCCTGGCTGTCCCCTTGGTGTCCCTGGGGGTGTCCTGCCTTCCCCTAGGTGTCCCTGGGGGTGCCCTGGGTGTCCCTGGGGGGGCCCTGGCTTTCCCCTAGGTGTCCCTGGGGGTGCCCTCGCTGTCCCTGGGGGTGCCCTCGCTTTCCCTGGGGTGCCCTGGCTGTCCCCTAGATGTCCCTGGAGGTCCCCTAGGTGTCCTTGGGGGTGCCCAGGGCCTCCCGTATGTGTCCCTGGGGGTGCCCAGGGTGTCCGTGGGGACGCCCTGGAGGCCGCCTAGGTGTCCCTGGGGGTGCCCTCGCTGTCCCTGGTGTGCCCTGGCTGTCCCCTAGGTTTCCCTGGGGGTGCTCTGGCTGTCCCCTAGGTGTCCCTGGGGGTGCCCTGGCTGTCCCTAGGGTGCCCTGGCTGTGCCCTTGGTGTCCCTGGGGGTGCCCTGGCTGTCCTTTTGGTGCCCTGGCTGTCCCCTAGGTGTCCCTCGGGGTGCCCTGGTGTCCCTCGGGGTGCCCTGGCTGTCCCCTAGGTGTCCCTGGGGGTGCCCAGGCTGTCCCTAGGGTGCCCTGGCTGTCCCCTAGGTGTCCCTGGGGGTGCCCTGGGCATCCCTGGGGTGCCCTGGCTGTCCCCTAGGTGTCCCTGGGGTGCCCTGCCTATCCCCTAGGTGTTCCTGGGGGTGCCCTGGCTGTCCCCTTGGTGTCCCTGGGGGTGACCTGGCTGTCCCTGGGGTGCCCTGGCTGTCCCCAAGGTGTCCCTGGGGGTGCCCTGCCAGTCCTCTCGGTGTCCCTGGGGGTGCCCTGGCTGTGCCCCCGGTGTCCCTGGGGGTGCCCTGGCTGTCCCTAGGGTGCCCTGGCTGTCCCCTAGGTGTCCCTGGGTGTGCCCTGGGTGTCCCTGGCGGTGCACAGTGTGTCCCTGAGGTTCCCTAGCTATCCCCTAGGTGTCCCTGGGGGGGCCCTGGCTGTCCCCTAGGTGTCCCTGGGGGTGTCCTGGGTTTCCCTGGAGTGCCCTGGCTGTCCCCTAAATGTCCCTGGGGGTGCCCTGGCTGTCCCCTAGGTGTCCCTGGGGGTGTCCTGCCTTCCGCTAGGTGTCCCTGGGGGTGCCCTGGCTTTCCCCTCGGTGTCCCTGGGGGTGCACTGCCTGTCCCCTAGGTGTCCCTGGGGGTCCCCTTGGTGTCCCTGGGGGTGCCCTTGCTGTCCCCTAGGTGTCCCTGGGGGTGCCCTGGCTGTCCCTGGGGTGCTCTGGATGTCCCCTTGGTGTCCCTGAGGGTGCCCTGGCTGTCCCTAGTGGGCCCTGGCTGTCTCCTAGGTGTCCCTGGGGGTGCGCTGGTGTCCCTCAGGGTGCCCTGGCTGTCCCCTAGGTGTCCCTGGGGGTGCCCTGCCTCTCCCCGAGGTGTCCCTGGGGGTGCCCTGGCTGTCCCCTAGGTGTCCCTGGGGGTGCCCTGGGTGTGCCTGGGGTGCCCTGGCTGTCCCCTAGGTGTCCCTGGGGGTGCCCATGGTGTCCCTGGGGTGCCCCGGCTGTCCCCTACGTGTCCCTGGGGGTGCCCTTGCTGTCCCGTAGGTGTCCCTGGGGGAGCCCTCCCTGTCCCTCGGGATGCCCTGGCTGTCCCCTAGGTGTCCCTGGGGGTGCCCTGGGTGTCCCCTTGGTGTCCCTGGGGGTGCCCTGGCTGTCCTCTAGGTGTCCCTTGGGGTGCCCAGGCTGTCCTTGGGGTGCTCTGGCTGTTCCCTAGGTGTCTCTGGGGGTGCCCTGGCTGTCCCCTCGGTGTCCCTAGGTGTGCCCTGGGTGTCCCTGGGCGTGCACAGGGTGTCCCTGGGAGTGCCCTGGCTGTCCCCTAGGTGTCCCTGGGGGGTCCTGTCTGTCCCCTGGGGGTGCCCTGGGTGTCCCTGGGGGGGCCCTGGCTGTCCCCTCGGTGTCCCTGGGGTTTCCCTGGGTGTCCCTGGGGGGGCCCTGGCTGTCCCCTAGGTGTCCCTGGGGGGGCCCTGGCTGTCCCCTAGGTGTCCCTGGGTGTGCCCTGGGTGTCCCTGGGGGTGCACAGGGTGTCCCTGGGGTTCCCTGGCTGTCCCCTAGGTGTCCCTGGGGGTGCCCTGGCTGTCCCTGGGGGTTCCCTGGCTGTCCCCTAGGTGTCCCTGGGGGGGCCCTGGCTGTCCCCTAGGTGTCCCTGGGGGTGCATTAGGTGTCCCTGGGGGTGCCCAGGGTGTCCCTGGGGTTCCCTGGCTGTCCCCTAGGTGTCCCTGGGGGGGCCCTGGTGTCCCTGGGTTGCCCTGGCTGTCCCCTAGGTGTCCCTGCCTCGCTCGAATCCTCGACTCCGCCTCCGGCGCCATGGTGACTCCCCTCCCAGTCTGGACCAGTGTGGCCTCACCCCCTCCCCTGGGGCCATCCGACCCATCCCAGTATAGACCAGTAAGGCACCGAGTGGCCACCATGGACCCCCACACGCCTGCCAGTTCATCCCAGTTCATCCCAGTCCACTCTTCGTCCATCCCAGGTTTCTCTGGTCACCCTCCCAGTGCTCTCAGTCCATCCCAGTCCCGCAGGTGTTGGTGCTTGGGGCTTGATGAGCTGGTGCCTGTCCGCAACGTGGAGCGGCTCAAACGGGACCTCAGGGTGAGGGGGGCGCGGATTTGGGGGGATCCTGGGGGTCCTGAGTTGTCGTGGAGGGGGTTTTTGGGTTGTGGGGGGTCTGGGGGGAGTCCTGGGGGCTGCTTTGGGTGCTTTGGGGGGTATTCGGGAGGTTTGGGCGGCCCATTTGAGGCATCAAAGAACCTGAGGAGGGTTTTGATAGCTCCAGGAGGTGGAGGCGGCCGTGGGGGTGAGCTGGCTGTCCCAGGGGGTTCCTGGCTGTGCCTCGATGTCCCTGGGGTGCACTGGCTGTCACTTAGGTGTCCCTCGGGGTGCCCTGGCTGTCCCTAGGGTGCCCTGGCTGTCCCCTAGGTGTCCCTGGGGTGCCCTGACTGTCCCTAGGTGTCCCTGGGGGTGCCCTGGGCGTCCCTGGGGCGCCCTGGGGGTACCCTGGCTGTCCCTGGAGGTGCCCTGCCTGTCCCCTAGGTGTCCCTGGGGGTGCCCTGGCTGTCCCCTAGGTGTCCCTGGGGTGCCCTGACTGTCCCTGGGGGTGCACTGGGTGTCCCTGGGGTGCTCTGGGGGTACCCTGGCTGACCCTGGAGGTGCCCTGCCTGTCCCCTAGGTGTCCCTGGGGTGCCGTGCCTGTCCCCTAGGTGTCCCTGGGGGTGCCCTGGCTGTCCCTAGGGTGCCCTGGCTGTCCCCTCGGTGTCCCTGGGGGTGCCCTGCGTGTCCCCTAGGTGTCTCTGGGGGTGCCATGGGTGTCCCTAGGGTGCCCATGCTGTGCCCTCAGTGTCTCTGGGGGTGCCCTGCCTGTCCCCTAGGTGTCCTTGGGGGTGCCCTGGCTGTCCCTAGCGTGCCCTGGCTGTCCCCTCGGTGTCCCTGGGGGTGGCCTGCCTGTCCCCTAGGTGTCCTTCGGGGTGCCCTGGCTGTGCCCTCTGTGTCCCTGGGGGTGCCCTGGCTGTCCTTAGGGTGCCCTGGCTGTCCCCTAGGTGTCCCTGGGGGTGCCCTGGGTTTGCCTGGGGTGCCCTGGCTGTCCCCTAGGTGTCCCTGGGGGTGCCCTGGGTGTCCCTGGGGATGCCCTGTCTGTCCCCTAGGTGTCCCTGGGGGTGCCCTGGGTGTCCCTGGGGGGGCCATGGCTGTCCCCTAGGGGTCTCTGGGGGTGCCCTGCCTGTCCCCTAGGTGTTCCTGGGGGTGCCCTGGCTGTCCCCAAGGTGTCCCTGGGGTGCCATGACTGTCCCTGGGGGTGCACTGGGTGTCCCTGGGGTGCTCTGGGGGTACCCTGGCTGACCCTGGAGGTGCCCTGCCTGTCCCCTAGGTGTCCCTGGGGTGCCCTGGCTGTCTCGTCAGTGTCCCTGAGGTTGCCCTGGCTGTCCCCTTCGTGTCTTGGGGGTGCCCTGGCTGTCCCTAGGGTGCCCTGGCTGTCCCCTAGGTGTCCCTGGGGTTGCCCAGGGTGTCCCTGGGGGTGCCCTTGCTGTCCCGTAGGTGTCCCTGGGGGTGCCCTGGGTGTCCCTGGGGGTGCCCTGGCTGTCCCCTAGGTGTCCCTGGAGGTGTCCTGCCTTCCCCTGGGTGTCCCTGGGGGTGCCCTGGGTGTCCCTGGGGGGGCCCTGACTGTCCCCTAGGTGTCCCTGGGGATGCCCTGCCTGTCCCCTAGGTGTCCCTGGGGGTGCCCTGCCTGTCCCTCGGGTTCCCTGGCTGTCCCCTAGGTGTCCCTGGGGGTGCCCTGTCTGTCCCTCGGGTTCCCTGGCTTTCCCCGAGGTGTCCCTGGGGGTGCCCAGGGTGTCCCTGAGGTGTCCCTGGGGGTGCCCTTGCTGTACCCTAGCTGTCCCTGGGGGTACCCTAGCTGTCCCTGGGGTGCTCTGGATGTCCCCTAGGTGTCCCTGAGGTGCCCTGGTGTCCCTCGGCGTGCCCTGGCTGTCCCCTAGGTTTTCCTGGGGGTGCCCTGCCTGTCCCCTAGGTGTCCCTGGGGGTGCCCTGGCTGTCCCCAGGGTGCCCTGGCTGTGCCCTCGGTGTCTCTGGGAATGCCCTGGCTGTCCCTAGGGTGCCCTGACTGTCCCCTCGGTGTCCCTGGGGGTGCCCTGCGTGTCCCCTAGGTGTCTCTGGGGGTGCCCTGGCTGTCCCTAGGGTGCCCAGGCTGTGCCCTCAGTGTCTCTGGGGGTGCCCTGCCTGTCCCCTAGGTGTCCTTGGGGGTGCCCTGGCTGTCCCTAGGGTGCCCTGGCTGTCCCCTCGGTGTCCCTGGGGGTGGCCTGCCTGTCCCCTAGGTGTCCTTGGGGGTGCCCTGGCTGTGCCCTCTGTGTCCCTGGGGTTGCCCTGGCTCTCCCTAGGGTGCCCTGGCTGTCCCCTACGTGTCCCTGGGGTTGCCCAGGGTGTCCCTTGAGTGCCCTGCCTGTCCCCTAGGTGTCCCTGGGGGTGCCCTGGCTGTCCTTGGGGTGCTCTGTCTGTCCCCTTGGTGTCCCTGGGGGTGCCCTGGCTGTCCCTGGGGTGCCATGGCTGTCCCCTAGGTGTCCCTGGGGGGGCCCTGGCTTTCCCCTAGGTGTCCGTGGGGGTGCCCTCGCTGTCCCTGGGGTGCCCTGGCTGTCCCCTTGGTGGCCCTGGGGGTGCCCTGGGTGTCCCTGGGGGTGCCCTGGAGGTCCCCTAGGTGTCCCTGGGGGTGCCCTGGCTGTCCCTGGGGTGCCCTGGCTGTCCCCAAGGTGTCCCTGGGGGTGCCCTGCCTGTCCTCTCGGTGTCCCTGGGGGTGCCCTGGCTGTCCCTAGGGTGCCCTGGCTGTCCCCTAGGTGTCCCTGGGGGGGCCCTGGATGTCCCTGGAGGTGCCCTGGCTGTCCCCTAGGTATACCTCGGGGTGCCCTGGCTGACCCTGGAGTGCCCTGGCTGTCCCCTATGTGTCCTTGGGGGGGGCCCTGGCAGTCCCCTAGGTGTCCCTGGGGGTGCCCTGGGTGTCCCTCGGGATGCCCTGGCTGTCCCCTAGGTGTCCCTGGGGGTGCCCTGGGTGTCCCTGGGAATGCCCTGCCTGTCCCCTAGGTGTCCCTGGGGGTGCCCTGGGTGTCCCCTAGCTGTTCCTGGGGGTGCCCTGGCTGTCCCTGGGGTGACATGGCTGTCCTCTACGTGTCCTTGGGGGGGCCCTGGCTGCCTCCTAGGTGTCCCTGGGGGTGCCCTGGGTGTCCCTGGAGTGCCCTGGCTGTCCCCTTATTTTCCCGGGGGGAGCCCTGGCTGTCCCCTAGGTGTCCCTGGGGGTGCCCTGGGTATCCCTGGGGGGGCCCTGGCTGTCCCCTAGGTGTCCCTGGGGTGGCCCTGGCTTTCCCCTAGGTGTCCCTGGGGGTGCCCTCACTGTCCCTGGGGGGCCCTGGCTGTCCCTAGGGTGCCATACCTGTCCCCAAGGTGTCCCTGTGGGTGCCCAGAGTGTCCCTGGGAGTGCCCTGCCTGTCCCCTAGGTGTCCCTGGGGGTGCCCTGGGTGTCCCTGGGAGTGCCCTGCCTGTCCCCTAGGTGTCCCTGGGGGTGCCCTGGGTGTCCCTGAGGGGGCCCTGACTGTCCCCTAGGTGTCCCTGGGGGTGCCCTGCCTGTCCCCTAGGTGTCCCTGGGGGTGCCCTGGCTGTGCCCTCGGTGTCCCGGAGGGTGCCCTGGCTGTCCCTAGGGTGACCTGGCTGTGCCTTTGGTGTCCCTGGGGGTGCCCTGGTGTCCCTCGGGGTGCCCTCGCTGTCCCCTAGGTGTCCCTGGGAGTGCCCTGGCTGTCCCTAGGGTGCCCTGGCGGTGCCCACGGTGTATCTGGGGGTGCCCTGGCTGTCCCCTATGTGTCCCTGGGTGTACCCTGGATGTGTTTGGGGTGCCCTGGCTGTCCCCTAGGTGTCCCTGGGGGTGCCCTGGGTGTCCCTGGGGTGCCCTGGCTGTCCCCTTGGTGTCCCTGGGGGTGCTCTGCCTGTCCCCTAGGTGTCCCTGGGGGTGCCCTGGCTATCCTCTAGGTGTCCCTGGGGGTGCCCTGGGTGTCCCTGGGAGGGCCCTGGCTGTCCCCTTGGTGTCCCTGTGGGTGCCCTGGCTGTGCCCTCGGTGTCCCTGAGGGTGCCCTGGCTGTCCCTAGGGTGCCCTGGCTGTGCCCTAGGTGTCCCTGGGCGTGCCCTGGCTGTCCCGTACGTGTCCCTGGGGGTGCCCTGGAGGTCCCCTAGGTGTCCCTGGGGGTGCCCTCGCTGTCCCTGGGGTGCCCTGGCTGTCCCCTAGGTGTCCCTGGGGGTCCCCTTGGTGTCCCTGGGGGTGCCCAGGGTGTCCCTTAGGTGTCCCTGGGGGTGCCCTGGCTGTCCCCTTGGTGTCCCTAGGGTGCCGTGTCTGTGCCCTTGGTGTCCCTGGGGGTGCCCTAGCTGTCCCTAGCGTGCCCTGGCTGTCCCCTAGGTGTCCCTGGGGTGCCTTGATGTCCCTCGGGGTGCCCTGGCTGTCCCCTAGCTTTCCCTGGGGGTGCCCTGCCTGTCCCCTACTTGTCCCTGGGGGTGCCCTGGCTGTCCCCAGAGTGCCCTGGCTGTGCCCTCGGTGTCTCTGGGGGTGCCCTGGCTGTCCCTAGGGTGCCCTGGCTGTCCCCTCGGTGTCCCTGGGAGTGCCCTGCGTGTCCCCTAGGTGTCTCTGGGGTTGCCCTGGCTGTCTTTAGGGTGCCCAGGCTGTGCCCTCAGTTTCTCTGGGGGTGCCCTGCCTGTCCCCTTGGTGTACTTGGGGGTGCCCTGGCTGTCCCTAGGGTGCCCTGGCTGTCCCCTCGGTTTCCCTGGGGGTGGCCTGCCTGTCCCCTAGGTGTCCTTGGGGGTGCCCTGGCTGTGCCCTCTGTGTCGCTGGGGGTGCCCTGGCTGTCCTTAGGGTGCCCTGGCTGTCCCCTAGGTGTCCCTGGGGATGCCCTGGGTGTGCCTGGGGTGCCCTGGCTGTCCCCTAGGTGTCCCTGGGGGTGCCCTGGGTGTCCCGTCAGTGTCCCTGGGGGTGGCCGGCCTGTCCCCTAGGTGTCCCTGGGGGTGCCCTGGGTGTCCCTGGGGTGCCCTGGCTGTCCCCAAGGTGTCCCTGTGGGTGCCCAGAGTGTCCCTGGGAGTGCCCAGGCTGTCCCCTAGGGGTCTCTCGGGGTGCCCTGGCTGTCCCGTCAGTGTCCCTGGGGGTGGCCGGCCTGTCCCCTTGGTGTCCCTGGGGGTGCCCTGCCTGTCCCCTAGGTGTCCCTGGGGGTGCCCTGCCTGTCCCCTAGGTGTCCCTGGGGGTGTCCTGGCTTTCCCCTCGGTGTACCTGGGGGTGCCCTGGCTGTCTTTAGGGTGCCCTGGTTGTCCCCTAGGTGTCCCTGGGGGTGCCCTAGGTGTCCCTGGGGGTGCCCTGGCTGTCCCTAGGGTGCCCTGGCTGTCCTCTAGGTGTCCCTGGGGGTGCCCTGGGTGTCCCTGGGGTGCCCTGGCTGTCCCCAAGGTGGCCCTCTGGGTGCCCAGAATGTCCCTGGGAGTGCCCTGGCTGTCCCCTAGGGGTCTCTCGGGGTGCCCTGGCTGTCCCGTCAGTGTCCCTGGGGGTGGCCGGCCTGTCCCCTAGGTGTCCCTGGGGGTGCCCTGGGTGTCCCTGGGGTGCCCTGGCTGTATCCTTGGTGTCCCTGGGGGTGCTCTGCCTGTCACCTAGGCGTCCCTGGGGGTGCCCTGGCTCTCCCTAGGGTGCCCTGGCTGTGCCCTAGGTGTCCCTGGGGGTGCCCTGGCTGTCCCGTACGTGTCCCTGGGGGTGCCCTGGAGGTCCCCTAGGTGTCCCTGGGGGTGCCCTCGCTGTCCCTGGGGTGCCCTGGGTGTCCCCTAGGTGTCCCTGGGGGTCCCCTGGGTGTCCCTGGGGGTGCCCAGGGTGTCCCTTTGGTGTCCCTGGGGGTGCCCATGCTGTCCCCTAGCTGTCCCTGGGGGTACCCTGGCTGTCCCGGGGGTGCTCTGGATGTCCCCTTGGTGTCCCTGGGGGTGCCCTGGCTGTCCCCTTGGTGTCCCTAGGGTGCCCTGTCTGTGCCCTTGGTGTCCCTGGGTTGCCCTGGTGTCCCTCGGGGTGGCCTGGCTGTCCCCTAGGTTTCCCTGGGGGTGCCCTGCCTGTCCCCTACGTGTCCCTGGGGGTGCCCTGGCTGTCCCCAGGGTGCCCTGGCTGTGCCCTCGGTGTCTCTGGGGGTGCCCTGGCTGTCCCTAGGGTGCCCTGGCTGTCCCCTCGGTGTCCCTGGGGGTGCCCTGCGTGTCCCCTAGATGTCTCTGGGGGTGCCCTGGCTGTCCCTAGGGTGCCCTGGCTGTCCCCTTGGTGTCCCTGGGGGTGGCCTGCTTGTCCCCTAGGTGTCCTTGGGGGTGCCCAGGCTGTGCCCTCTGTGTCCCTGGGGGTGCCCTGGGTGTGCCTGGGGTGCCCTGGCTGTCCCCTAGGTGTCCCTGGGGGTGCCCTGGGTGTCCCTGGGGATGCCCTGTCTGTCCCCTAGGTGTCCCTGCGGGTGCCCTGGGTGTCCCTGGGGGGGCCCTGGCTGTCCCCTTGGGGTCTCTGGGGGTGCCCTGCCTGTCCCCTAGGTGTCCCGGAGGGTGCCCTGGCTGTCCCTAGGGTGCCCTGGCTGTGCCCTTGGTGTCCCTGGGGGTGCCCTGGCTGTCCCTAGGGTGACCTGTCTGTCCCCTAGGTGTCCCTGGGGGTGCCCTGGTGTCCCTCGGGGTGCCCTGTCTGTCCCCTAGGTGTCGCTGGGGGTGCCCTGGGTGTCCCTCGAGATGCCCTGGCTGCCCCCTAGGTGTCCCTGGGGGTGCCCTGGGTGTCCCTGGGGCGCCCTGGCTTTCCCCTTGGTGTCCATGGAGGTGCCCTGGCTGTCTCTGGTGTTCCCTGAATGTCCCCTAGGTTTCCCTGGGAGTGCCCTGGCTGTCCTTGGGGTGCTCTGGCTGTCCCCTTGGTGTCCCTGGGGGTGCCCTGGCTGTCCCCTAGGTGTCCCTGGGGGTGCCCTGGCTGTCCCCTAGGTGTCCCTGGGGGCGCCCTGGGTGTCCCTGGGGGGGCCCTGACGGTCCCCTAGGTGTCCCTGGGGGTGCCCTGCCTGTCCCCTAGGTGTCCCTGGGGGTGCCCTGGCTGTCCTCTAGGTGTCCCTGGGGGTGCCGAGGCTGTCCCTCGAGGTGCCCTGGCTGTCCCCTAAGTGTCCCTGGGGGTGCCCTGGGTGTCCCTGGGGGTGCCCTCGCTGTCCCTGGGGTGCCCTGGCTGTCCCCTAGGTGGCCCTGGAGGTGCCCTGGGTGTTCCTGGGGTGCTCTGGCTGTCCCCTAGGTGTTCCAGGGGGTGCTCTGGGTGTCCCTGGAGTGCCCTGGCTGTCCCCTAAATGTCCCTGGGGGTGCCCTGGCTGTCCCCTAGGTGTCCCTGGGGGTGCCCTGGCTGTCTTTAGGGTGCCCTGGCTGTCCCCTAGGTGTCCCTGGGGGTGCCCTGGGTGTCCCTGGGGGTGCACAGGGTGTCAGTGGTGTTCCCTGGCTGTCCCGTACGTGTCGCTGGGGTTCCCTGGATGTCCCCTAGGTGTCCCTAGGGGTGCCCTGGGTGTCCCTGGGCTGCCCTGGCTGTCCCCAAGGTGTCCCTGTGGGTGCCCAGAGTGTCCCTGGGAGTGCCCTGCCTGTCCCCTAGGTGTCCCTGGGGATGCCTTGGGTGTCCCTGGGGTGCCCTGGCTGTCCCCTTGGTGTCCCTGGGGGTGCCCTGTGGGTCCCTGGGGTGCCCTTTCTGTGCCCTCGGTGTCCCTGGGGTGCCCTGCCTGTCCCCTTGGTGTCCCTGGGGGTGCCCTGGCTGTCCCCTAGGTGTCCCTGGGGGTGCCCTCGGTGTCCCGGGGGTGCCCTGGCTGTCCCCTAGGTGTCCCTGGGCGTGCCCTGGGTGTGCCTGGGGTGCCCTGGCTGTCCCCTAGGTGTCCCTGGGGGTGCCCAGGGTGTCCCTGGGGATGCCCTGGCTGTCCCCAAGGTGTCCCTGGGGGTGCCCTGGGAGTCCCTGGGGGGGCCCTGGCTTTCCTCTAGGTGTCCCTGGGGGTGCCCTCGCTGTCCCTGGGGTGCCCTGGCTGTCCCCAAGGTGTCCCTGGGGGCGCCCTGCCTGTCCTCTCGGTGTCCCTGGGGGTGCCCTGGCTGTGCCCTGGGTGTCCCTGGGCGTGCACTGGGTGTCCCTGGGGTTCCCTGGCTGTCCCCTATGTGTCCCTCGGGATGCCCTGGCTGTCCCCTAGGTG